>NC_056732.1:199542672-199685172 GCF_019279795.1 Protopterus annectens | reverse complement strand
TCCAGCTTAAATATAAACCCCTATGTCACTAGATGGGTTGCAAACTGGCTCAAGGACAGAAGCCACATGGTCAGAATTGCAGGAGCCATGTCAGACTCCAAACCAGTTACAAGTGGCATCCCACAAGGCTCAGTTCTGGGTCCTCTCTTGTCGGCATATATTTCTCAGAGGTACAGGCCAACACGGGAGGACTGTGGCTGACCAAGTTCACAGATGATTGCAAACTGGGCGCCATAATTGACTCTCCAGCTGACACAAACATCCTCCAAAAGGGTCTCATAGAAACAGATAACTGGTGCCAGAGCCATGGCCTCAAGCTAAACACCAAAAAAGTGTATAGTCATCCCCTTTGGCAAAAACAAAGTGCCCACAAATTACCAAATAGGTGGTAATCATTAAGTACAGAAGAAGTAATTAGGGATCTGGGGACCCAAGTTGATAGCAATTTCTCATTTGACAACCACGTGGCCAAAGTGGTTAGAAAACCCTTCAATATAGCCCACCTACTCATGAAGGGATTCACATCTAGATCAAGGGAGGTCATTGTGCCTCTTTACTCATCCCTCATCAGGCCCATAATTAAATACAATGCCCCTTTTGGGATGTACCTTACCCGACACCTGCAGCAACTGGAAAGACCCCAAAAGTAACTCACCAAGAGGATCAAAGGGCTCAAACAGATGCCATATGCTGCCCGGTTAAAGAAACTTCAGCTCTACTCGGTTGCATACCACCTGCTTAGAGGCGATCTGTGCCTGACATATAAAGCCATGTCCAACCCGGAATTAATGGACATGCTGCACCTCAGAAAATCCAAATCCATTCGAGCTATGTGCTCGAGAGACTTGAACCTCAGCACTGAAATAAATAGGACATGCTGGAGGGACAGATTCATAACCCAGAGGCTCCCTTCACTCTGGAATAGAATCCCAGTCCAAGTTAGGCAGAGTCCCTCACTGACTCTCTTCAAAAGAAATCTTGACGAGTGGATGGGAGATCATAGGTTTACCCCGGGTATCACTTCTGTGTCACTGCTAAACAGAGGCACAGTAAACTAACCTCGAAAAAGTGCATAGTAAAACATTTAAAATGGGTGGCGAAAGCCAAACACACTCTGGCTAGGCTTGCAAATGCCCTAGGGCAGATAGCCTAGTATGAACCTATGAACCTATACAGAGTAAGAGTTAGTAATTTATAATCATAATGTTAGTGGTGTCATACATGCTGTTGGTTTTAAAATATTTCATGTGCAATAATAATCCCCTGCAAAACTTAATAAATCACACAGTTGCACCAATAGTCATGTAGCAGGTATTAGAACTAAAAAGAACCATTAGCTTATCCCAGACAAAGGAGGTAAGGAAACTACTGTAATTGCACACAATGCATTGTGGGAAATGAAAGCTCATTTTTAGTTTGTATGCAACATAATACCAAAACCTACCAGTTTTGATGTCAGGGTTTATGGACAATCACCCAGCTTGAAATCTTGAAAACCTCCCATATTGACTACCCAGTGTACACTATTCCTTGTCACATCTCCTAAATGAATGCTAGACAACACATCACAGACTGTGAAGCTGTGTATAAGAAGAAAAAGATACATTAGGATACCAGGAATTGCAGGCAATGTTAGCAGCAAGTAATAAAGAAAGACAGGAAACCAGCTAGTAGTACTTATTCAGCAACTGATATTTTCTGAACAGGTTCCAGAAAGATTCACATTTTGGCACTATTCATGTTTCCATATTTGGAATTGTAATTCTTGTCCATTGTAGTCTCAGTGTCTGTAGCTCACCTACATTTGCTGTAGAAGGCTGTAGCTTTTATTCCCACACCAGGCAGTTGGTTCATTTTCCACTACTGACGCTGCAGGGCAGTATAAAGGGAATGGTGTGTTCCTGAGTGTGTCATCCTTTGGATGAGACATTAAACCAAGGCCCCCTTTGTTCATGTTCATGATAGCTCAAGTGGATGTAAAAGATTCTACAGCACTTTTAGAAAAGAGTAGAGGAAGTTCCCTAGTGCCCTGGTCAAAATTCCCTCTAGTCAGTATGAATACCATCTCAGGTCTCCCCTGAAAAGAGACCATTGTTCTAGTAGGACTAACCCAGTCAATAAAAGTATACATAAAAATAAAAAAAAATGTGATGTCATGATTTCACACTGCCTGAGTTCACAAAACATTGATAGTGGTATTACAGTCAATTTAATGATGAGAGTAAATTGTAAAAGAAACTTATGTCCCAGACTGAGAAATGAATTGTGTGCAATATAATGGTGTAAGTATCTCACATGCAAGTTGCAATGCAGTGACCAGTTCTCAGTACAATGGAAAAGGGTACTGCTAACATGCAATCTGTATATGCAAATACAGTGTAATTACATGTTAATGAAGCCTACACTGGGTTTGATTCAGAGTCCACCAGAAGATAAAGTGCATAAAAGAGATTTGTAACTGGTGGCAGTGCAGGCCTGAGACAAACAGAGACTGACAGAGAAGAGCAGGGAATATGTACTGCAGACATTGTAGCAGAATTTGTCCTTAGAGAACAGTGCTACTGCCACACTGCATGCTTTTTTTAAAAGACATACTTTGGTGAATTTAACACGATGATGCTTATTAGTTCACCATATTGTAGTCATAGCTACGACAGAAGACACCATTCACTGTACTACAGTCATGACCACCATGGAAAAGATAATAGCAAGTAGATTACTTCTCATGCCATACTATTTCCTGGAACTGATTAGCCACAACAGTAACATAAAGCTTGGTTATAGATGACTATTATTATTACAGTTACAGTCTCAAAGTTTAATTATTTTTTTTTTCTAAATCATATTTTTTCAAGATGGTTACCCATCTGACAGCATTATCTTTTGTGTATGTGCTACTGTGAATTAAATCTGTAATGATCTGTCATTTTCCATTAGCATAATTGTTTGTTTTCTTAACTGATATCTGTTCATTTCTTGGTTCTAAATGCAAGGATATAATTCTGAAATGTGAAGTTTAAAACTGCTTCTGACTGCAAAGACAAGTTTGCAAAGTTTGGGGTGGGTAAAAGATCTACTTTCCCAAAGAGCAAGTGAAAAATGAAATGAACAAAAGAAGACCAAAATCTTTATCCGCACAAGAATCTCCCATAAAACTCCTGGGTCAAGACGTATTGACTCATCAGTAGTGGAACACAGTAATGAAAAAATAAAAAAAATAATCAGTAGTTTACTAGAACTAAAAAATCCTATACTTTTTGTTAACTCTATTTTGCACAAATTGTTATTAGATACTGATGAAAAAAGCACAAATAAATACTATATAGATGAGACCAAATTGTATTCACATTATTGTATATCTTACTCTGACATGCTTATTCTTATCTAGATATCCATGTGCACCTCTCATTGTATTATTCAGTTGTTATTGCCACTTTCCCCACTTCATTACCAGAATAATCTGACTGGGCATAGCCCCTTTTAAGAAGAAGCCAGAAAGATAAGCTCTATAAAAGAAGAACAAAACAAAATAAGAAACAAGATAGTCAGGAAAAACAAATACACATCTTTTGAGTAGCATTGATTACACAAAAGGAATAATGCAAATGTATATAACAGGCATAAATAAAATACAACAATATGATTTTTTTCAAAGACAGATCAGCTTAGTACAAGAAATTTAAGTGGAAAAATGAAAGAAATAACAAAAGCAAGATAACAATATAGAAATTGTAAGACTAATTTTCAGATCTACATATACATTAATGCATGGATGAATCTATAAATAGGCATGCATGAAACACAATAATTTATAACTTATTGCAAAGACAACCAGTTTAATGTATGAAGTCAATGTCAGGAGTTAGTGGTGGAAGAAAACAGCTTATTATGTGCTAACGTATTATTATTATTATTATTATTATTATTATTATAAGCATAGGAAAGGAACAAGACGATGAGAATGTGATTAGGAGGCAGGAAATTAATTAGTAATTTGGAGTATTTAGAACATTTAATGAAATAATTGTCAGAGGTGTTAGTGGATACAGTGATTATTGATTACATAAATTGTGTAAAGTTTGATATAGATTAGTACATATTATAAAGTAGGATAAGGTAGCAGGAAAGGTAATGGAGCTTGGGTTGTTATGGTGTAAGTTAGAATGTCATAATAGTACAGGTATGATATTGGATGGCCTTTTCAAATCTGCCCATGTTTAGAATTAATATTTTCAACACACAATATTTAAATCAAAGATTGTGTCTGTTCTGGGCTTTTGGGAAAGTTTAGAGGTTCATCATTTGGAATATGTTACTTATCATATTTTATAAACAACTTCCAGACTTGCAATTAATAAAAAAGTTTGGTTTCTTTAAGTTTTATGCAAGATACACACCTAAGTGGTCCTACTAACTGCCTACTTCTATAAGTTGTTACTTCACCATCAGTCAATAAATGCATTCAGAGTCACCATCAGGCAATATATGCATTCAGAGTCATGGCAGCTTCAAAGGTGATTGAGTTTCAGACTACCACCACTAAACTGGAAAGTACTGCCTTCCACATCCTCTTTCACTGAGTATTAATAATTAGATTTGCAATCTTTATGGTATGCAACTGCTGGAAATGACTATCATCATCTTTTGTTTGCTAGTCTTTACCAAACTATATATCTTCACATCACTAAATGTTTTAATTAGTGGACATTTTGGAATGATTTCCCATGGTATAACAGCATGAGAGGATCATAAATTTAGTGCTGGTTACTGTGACCTGCTTAGATGAGGTACGATAATAAATATATTTTACTAGCAATGTTATGGTGGTAACTACATATAACATGTTATAGGAAATCTCATTGAATAAGTATAATTTTATGAAATGACATCACATTTATCATGCATTCTTTGGAGATAAGTGTTATGATGTAACTTTCAATAATTCATCAGGCCATCACTAATTCTATAATAGCGCAACTATCTTGAGTGCCCCTACTTTCACTTTAAATCCATCACAAAAAAATAAATTAGAGATACGCTTAGTAAAATTCCATCCAATCAATTTTAAATGTCTACACAATGGATACACCCACTTGTGTTCAAACTAGGAAACCATCACCTGGCAGAACGTATGGTACATATTTTTAACCTCTCACTGCATACTAAAATCATCCCAAAAATATTCAAGAGAGCGGCCACAATCCCTCTCTAAAAAATTACATCTTCTAAAACAGCAGAAGTCTATAGACCTATAGCCAACCCTGAGATAGTAACAAAGGTCTTAAAAAAGGTGTTAAAAAAAGAGATATACTACCAAATATTAAACCACAAATCAGAATATGATATTTTTTACAGAAAATCAACATGTCTTCATATCCAGATACAGTACTGACACATTCCTACTAACTAATAGCATGTACAGAAACTTTGAGGATGATAAACTCACCAGGCTATGTTCATAGACCTCAAAAGAGCAGTTGAATGTGTAGTCCATAACATTCTACTAGAAAAACTTAAGGAGTCCAGTTTTCTCAGATGACTTGGGTATGATGCTGGTTTCAGATTTCCTTTACTATCATTTCTGATACTACCATCCTAAATTCTCTGCATTCTATGGATAATCCTCACGGAGAAGTTTAAGACAATTGTTATTCCCATATTCATTAATTATCTCCTTTGGGGACTACTTAATTTAAATATTATTTTGTATGACATTATCATCACCAGAGCATCTTCGTCCCATAAATAAATCCCAAACCTTTTGCATAACAACTTCATGCTGCTCTTGAACTGGATGAGCACTAATAAACTTGTATGAGTTATGTTAATACAAATCAATGTTTGTCTCCAGCTTACCCTCTCCACTCTTCCCATCCTGCACCCTCTTCATCAGCCACTACCTTTTGGCACAAAACAAAAATACCTAGGACTCTTACTGGCTCAGTCTCTTTCATTCATTACACATGTTGACACCCAAACACAAAAGGTATGCTCAGATCAGAGTAGCTTTTAGAATTCTAACTTGTTGACAAAAGAAACTGGGCAGATCATTATCATCAGTGTTCTTCTCCCCCAAACTAAAATATTCCCTCCTAATTGCCTTACGTTCCCCTTAGTATTCAATGGAAAGAAAATAAAAGAAGATTAAAGCTTTACATACCTCAGTCCTTCTGGTTTACGTCATTTGACATAACTGCAACGTGCTCCCAGTCAAAATCATGGAATCTTTCCTTCCTGAACACAGTGACCAATACATTTCTGACTGACCACTACTGCCCCCACAATTTTACTCCTTCAGTAAGTCAGAGACCAAGCTCCTCATTAGGCTGCAGTAAAATAGTACCATAATACTGTACTAGAAGCCTACAGTATGGTTGGTAAAACACTGCCTTCAACGACTTTAGAAAATTGTCGAAGAAGCACACCAAATAATTCTTTCAGTGTCAGTACTTTAACAGTCATGGCTACTGCACCATGCAGTAACAGTGTATTCTTATAACGTTCATAAATTCTCCCCAACCACCTTTTTTCAGTGAACTTCTAGTCACATTTTCCTTAGACTTATATTCTCACTGAACTCAGACTCCTTTCTCCTTATTCAACCTTACCGACTTGTAAATATGCTTCTCTATACTGTATTAATCTACTGTGCTACATGTTAATATTGCCAGTATATTTCTACCGTATTATCTTATCATTATGTACAATTGTTTCATATTGCAAACATATATTGTGAATGTTATCAGTGGTATTTGTGCTTGTATTTTAATACTAAGTTTTCATTTCATTGTAAATGACTACCTTTCTATTTCTAACTGACCTGGGTCACACATGAGCAGGGTCATTGGACCAGTGTACTTACCCGGTTAACAGATGTATAAATAAATAAACAAACAAACAAATAAATAAATATATGATGTGCTCCTCTGGTTACCTAGTAATGTTGAATGGCAATGTTAAAAGAGTGTCAGGCTATACTAGCATTTCTAATAAAATCTGTAACTTTTATTCTGTATAAACTGGAAGAACAGTAAGAACGACATTAAGATTTCACCCTTTCAGATTATAGTGGCAACTGGCACCAAACTCAGTGATTTATGGGTTACACTACCTCTTAAAATAGCAATGCCATATATTTGTCTTAAAGTGGCAATAGCTATAATACATATTCTCTGTGTATACAGAGACTCATTGCAGCTCTACACATTTATCACATCTCATCCACTAAGAAGACAGAAATCTATCTCTGAAATTATGAAACATGCATATGTACACAACCAATGAACATATTTAACAGTGTGGAATGATCCTTTTCATATATTGAACAGTTATGAATGTTATTAATTATGTGGTCCGGTAGACATTTCTAAGATATGTTATATTACAATTATTTACATAATACTTTAGGTAGACATTACATAAGTAAAACTTATTCTCAATAAGGAACACGTGTCTGTCCAAATTACTGAGTTGCAGTCCTTATTTTCATTTCACTTCCACTACATATGACACGAACAATATTAGAAGTGGAACTACAGCCTGTGGAAGGAACATGTCAGACAAACAATGACAATGAACAGTATTAGGCTCAGCAGTACTAACAGAATCAGGCGCAGTCACACAGTCACACTCAAGGGGGCAGCACATGATCTGCTTTTCTCAGATCAAGCACATCAGATTTACTTCAGGGATACAGCATTCAGCTTGAAGCACATAGGTTCACAGGTTCATAGGTAGGTACTAGGCTATCGGCCCAAGGGCCTACGTAAGCCTAGCCAACAAGGTTCCCTGGCTTACGCCACCCAAGAAAGTTATTTTCCTGTGCCACTGTCGAGCAGAGACACAGAAGTGATCCTTGGGGTGTATTTCCTATTTCCCATCCACTCATCAAGATTTTTCTTGAAGAGTGCAAATGAAGAACTTTGCTTGACATAGATGGGTAGCCTGTTCCAGAGTATGGGAAGTCTCTGGGATAGGAATCTATCCCTCCAGCATGTCCTGTTTATTATGGTGACAAGGTTTAGGTCCCTAGAGCGTGTAGCTCGGAGGGATTCGGATTTCTTTAGGTGTAGCATGTCCAACAGCTCTGGGTTTGACACAGCTTTATATGTTAGGCAGAGATCACCTCGGAGTAGGCGATATGCTACAGAGTAAAGCTGGAGTTTTTTTAGACGGTCAGTGTAGGGCATTTGTTTGAGTCCAGTAATCCTCTTTGTGAGGTACTTCTGTGGCCTTTCCAGCTGCTGCAGATGTCTTGTGAGGTACATTCCAAAAGGGGCGTTGTACTCTATAATGGGTCTAATGAGTGTCGAGTAGAAACTATTTAAATATGCCTCTGATTGCATCTGACTATGGTGTTATTTTCTGTTTGCACCATGTATAACCTCAGTTCATTAGTCTTTGGCATTGCAACACCTGTCATATCCCACTTTCACTCCCCCTCTAACACTGGTCAGACTGGTTGAAGGATTGGTAGTGGTTGTGCAAAACAACATCTGTTATACAACTTTTTACATGAAGCTTTAGTTCTCTGTTCATTATGTTTGACTTATACAGAATAATTTTGGGTTAAGTTCTGATTCTCATGTTGACATGTTAGTCTGTACTTGTCTTCCAAGAATTAGCTGATGTGGGCTTAGTCTCGTGGAACTATGTGGAGTAGCTCATTATGATATGAGAGCCCTGTGATGGTTAAGTTGTATCAAGATTTTTGTAGATGTTTGACTAGCTAAATGGGTGTTTCAGGTGCTGTCAGGGATAGATGGCATGCCTATCCTGGGGGGGGGGGGGGTTCATCTCTTCAGGGGGAGGCGTGGTCCATGAAAAGGGAATTAACCCTTGGATAATCCCAAGGGTATATCATAACATAAAAAAGCCCTCTCATGAAAGCAGCTGCCAGTGAGAACCCCCCCCCCCCTCCCCAGGCAACTCTTAAGTTCCATGCTAGCCCTAGCCTGAAATAAATCAGTGTTAGTCTAGATGATGAAAGGAGGGTGGCTGGTAAACCAGCGATGCGATGCGATGCATGCGGGCATTGAGGTAGAAGACAGGAAAGTAGGAAATAAGGGATGGGGAATGGAAAAAAAAGGTTTGCTGTTTAGATTGCTCTATTCATAGCTCTGTGTGATTGAGGATATTAAGGACTTTACATAGTATGACAAAAACCGTAGTCAGCAGTAAATTGTTAGAATTCAATCAACATGAACTACATACCACTTTGAATAACCAATTCAACAGGTATTCCGTATCTTATCAACATGGTCTTTACTTTTTGGCTAGTCTAGGTTTAAAATCTCAGTGTCACAAGAGTAATAGTCCACAGCTGTTAAATAGCTTTTTTCCTCATACTCACATATGTTAATAAAAACATGTAAGCATTGTTATAGTTTTGCAAGACAGAGAAAGTCAGATAAGTGTTTTTGTTTATTGATCTGATTTTAAATTGATTTTAACAGTTTGAATCTGCTTTAGCTAAGGTCTTTAAGCCTGTATTAGTGATTCCAGTACATAGCTGTACTGTATTTTTGCTGTTTTAAGTGGTCTAATTGTTGTTATTAAGCCTGGTTTTATTCTTGTGTACTGAGAGTATGTCAGGCTAGTTCAGGACTTGTCTTTGCACTCGAGCAGTTCCATGCCAGTCAGCAAAGCTAAGGATCTAATTGTTTTTCCCTCCACTTTGTTATAGTTGTGTTCTTAAACCCAGTGTATCTGCTGTTGCCACCCCTTACGATAATTTGACAAAATAATTCTCTCCCTCTGTCTATAGGCTGTTGACAATAAGAGCATCAACATTATTTTGTAAAGTCTCTTCCCTTAAACTACTCACCAGTTAAAAGGTCATTGATAAAACTGGTTAATATTGAGTGTACTGATACAACTTGGACTGATTTTAGTGTTAAATTATTAATTTTTTACTATAATTAGTAGGGTTGCCACCTTTCATTGTGGCTTAAACTGGTATAAAGCCACACCCCTGGCATCACCCACAACCCTGCCCATTTCCACACCCTCTCCCGCCCAAGTTCCACCTATTTGTGACATCACTATGACATCAGCAGACAGGAATGCCCTCTTTTTCTTTTCCTGATGCCTGCTTTCAGCAGATTTACTATGCTTTTCTGTAAAAAAGCATAGTAAATCAGCCGATTTAACAAACTCCAATAGTCTGTTTCCTTTTTTGATTGAAACAGAATACTGGAGTTTGTACAGTGTTTTCTGTTCTACCGGAGAATCAATTTAATTTCTGGATAGTCCAGAAAAAAAAACAGATAGGTGGCAACCCTAATAATTAGATTACTGGTTCTTCATGATAGCAGAGGAAGGTTTCTGGACTAATTGTTTTGAACTGAAATTTACATACTCAGTAGCAAGTCCACCCAAACATTATTCTAAAACCAAACTCTAAGCAGTTATAGTTACCCCTGCCCCAGAGTCATTTCTGTTAGTATTATGGACCAGCAATTCTCCACAACTTGTCTAGCCAGCCTGATTGAGATGGGTATCTTGAGACAGCATAAGAATTGTCTCATGATGTCTGACGATTATCTATCAGTCAAACATCATAACATAGTGTGTGAGAGATGCACATATCCTTGGTGGCAAAAATCTCACACACATTAAACTCAAACACCAAAACCATCAGCAGTATGCCGCACATCACACCTATCTAAGGCACTCACAATACACATAATCCATCATATGCTGAGGTTCTAATAATTAACTTGCCTAAATCTCAAAGACCTCTAAAATCCAACACAGGCACATTGCAAGAAATACAGATGTGTCTCTTACCAGGCTGAGCAAGTAAAGAGTGACGGTTAGTTGCTTATCTGGTGCCAGAATCCATCAGATCACACATGTACTCAAGTCCTTGAACAAGTACCAGTATGACTCTGTCATAGTTTATGGTGATGTCAATGACTTGAGGAGTGCCTCCCTGGATTATATGAAGAGGGACATGACAGAGCTCTCAGACTATGTGTCCAATCCAAGGCATCTATGAGCCTAGCATTGAACAGCATTCTACCTTCTCCAAGGATGATGCTGCGATATGAGCAAAAAATAATCGACTTCAATAATTGGCTTAGTTTTTCACATCATTCAAAGAGTGTCCAATATTGGTCAGCCTGGCACAATATGATTGACAGACCATGCTGCTTCACCAAGGATGGCCTGCATCTGTCCCCTCTAGGGTTTTGATTATTGGCAAAGACATTGTCAATCTCCATAGTGCCTTTTTAGGTAATGCCTACCAGATGAACCTACCAACATAACAAACAAGCAAGGGAAAATATGAAGGTGTTATTGATCAATGTTAGGAGCCTAAACAAGAAACTACACTTCCCACAAGCCCTTCTTACCCTGGAGGACATTGATGTCTGTGTAGTGACTGTTAGAACCCTTGTCACTGAAATAAACAAACAAGTCAGGAGCTTAATAAAATCCAACAAAGCCAAGTTTGAGGCTAAAGTAGCTACCCAAGGCAAAGACATTCACAAGGTATTTTTTAGTTATGTTCGTAATCTTAAAAGCACAATACAGCAATGTGCTGAGCTGATTGTGAATGATGTTACCTACACTGAGGCTAAAGACAAAGCTAACTTACTGGCTGATAAATTTAGCTCTAACTTTAACTCCTCTCTGTCTGTTCCTCAAGATATACCTGAAACTGGCTCACTTCCATCTATTACAGAAGACTGAGTCCTAAAAGTGCTCTCATAAGCTGAAATGTATCCCACTTCTTGACCATTCACCATGATCACTGACTATGGACTGTTCAAGGCTCACTTCCCTGTACCTATGATCCTCCCAAAATAAAACCTATTGATCCACGATTCAGACTTATTGGTATGCTGTGAAGATGGGGGTCCATGGTTCAGAATTATTGGTATGCTGTGAAGATGGGGTGCACTAACGGCAAGAAAAATCCTGCCCATGTATGTTATGATTTGTGTATTGTGGATATTTTAAGGCAGATCATGTCAAAAATGTTCTCACTGCCACCCTCAAGCCCAGATCCAGGCCATGTGTAGGACATCCTCATTTGACATGCAGTAGTTGAGACAGTGCACAGACAAACAGTGTCCACACCATTAATCCATCCACCAGTCTTCATATGAGTGGTGATCCTCAACTCCTGCCATACAACAGCATGTAGTGCATTGATGGGTCCTGACAATATCCCTGACTGTATCTTAAATAGCATGAAGCATGATTTAACCACACCCCAACAATACTATTCAGCCTAAGCCTCTATACAGGTTTTGCACCAAGTGAATGGAGAACAGCTACAGTCATTCCCCTGCATAAGGAAGGACTGTCCACAGACTCAGACAAAGCCATGGAAAGACTTATCATGATATTAATCAGTCAGAACATAGGAAACCTTCAAACACTAGAACCATCTCAGTTTAGATTCTTCAAGGGCAGGTCATGCTGACCAAAGCTTTTGACACAATTCCCCACTCAGGCATAACAGAAAAGATAAATAAACTGGGAATAAACCCCTATGTCACCTACTGGATTGCCCCCTGGCTCACAGATAGGATGCAGATAATCAAAACAGGGGAAGTTACCTCCACAAACAAACACGTCACCAGTGGAGTCCCCCAGGGTTCTGTGCTGGGAAATCTCCGGTTTGACATCTACATATTCTGAAGTAAAAAACAATACCAAAGGACTCTAGTTGATTAAGCTTGCAGATGACTCTAAACTAAGAGCAGTCACTGACTCCAAAAACGATGTAGCCATCCTGTAGGAAGGTTTGTCTCAAAAAAAAAATAGCTTGTGTCAAAATTAAATGCCAAAAATACATTATTGTATCCCTTGGGAAGTTATTTACCACAGGGACGTATCACATTGACAATATACCCCTAATAGTTGACCTGGTTGTTTGGGATTTAGGAACATATGTGGATAGTGACCTAACCTTTGATCAACATGTGTCTATTGTTGTAAGAAAGTCCTTCTATATTGCACAGCTTATAAACAAAGGAATTGTGTCTAGACCTAGGGGTGCCATTGTCCCTGTCTACTCAGCCCTCATTAGGCCAATCATTGAATATAATCATTTTTCTCCAAAAAATCTTTATTAAATTTACACATATGACAAAGGTAATCTTACATTTATATAAATGAAAAACATACAAAATGATGCCACTTTAGTTGCAAACCGTTTACATCACAGACACCATTGAAACAACTGTAGTTGCAAACATTATACATCACTTATAAACATCCATTCATTGTCAGTTAAGCATTATATGGCTGATTGAAATCCTGCCTTTTGAACCTCATTCCTGCACTGCATATATATTGTTTCACAATTCCCATTTTTTCCTATGTAGTCTGCTCCTTCACTTTTCTAAAGATCCCAGTTCCAGTTGTTTTATCTCTGTTAACATATTCACTACTTCTAGTAAAGTTGGTCTAGACTTTTTCCATTTTCTAGTGATTGCTTTTTTGACAGCCACAATAATTAGACTCAGCATGGCTTTACTATGTCTAGGCAATTCTGGTTCTGTAGTATAACTCAAAAAATATCATCCCAGTCAGTCCAAACTGCTCACCCAGCACATCCGACAGAAGTGTCTGCAGGGAATCCCAAAAGTCTGACACTCCCAAAAAAATATGTTCCCAGCTACCTCTTTCTTGCCTGCCACACCTCCAACATTTGCGATCCACCAGAGGAAAAAATCTTTGGAATCTACTTGTGGTATACAAATACCTATGTAAACACTTCCAAGTAAAGATCCTAAATCCTCCAGACTTTGTTGCATATTTGGGAGAAATACATATATCCCCCATTGTCTCTTTGTGAATTGCTTAGCCATTCTCTCTTCCCAAGCCCTTCTCAGTCCTCTGATTGATTCTTATAATTATCATGCGATATTTTATATGCTTTACTAATTATTCCTTTTGTAATTGCAGCTTCTGTTCTAGAGTCTATTTAAAACTGTACCAGTGCTGGTCTTTCATTTGGGAGCCCCCTATTTCTTTCTCTTTGCCTATACTCTGATACCAATCCTCGATAGGGAAGGCAATCTCTAACCTGCAGTCCAAATAAATTCTTGCCCTTTTCCCATTCTGTTACCTTTCCATTTCTTGTTATTTGCTCCCAATACCTTGGTTCCTTTACCAGTTTTCTCCAATAAATTCCAGCCCCCTCGTGCCTATTATCTGTATCCCTGACCACAGTCATCCCTATCGGCAAAATCTCTTTTCTCCATTCTCGTGCTGGTTTGGTTCTTAGAGTACTCCCTGCTATTTTATGAATATAATACCCTGTATGATTTTGGTGATTCTACTTAAGAGTCTGCATTCAAAATCCCAATCTCTCCTTATTTCTTGAGCTTCCTCCCTGTGTGAGCATAATTCCTTTCCACTTTGAATTAGTTTTCTGCTTGTGTTATATATAAGATCCTTAACTGTGTTGCTCTAAAATACCTCCTCAAATTAAGTAATCCTAGTCCACTTCGTTCTATTGATAGAATCAGCTTATCCCACTTGACCCTTGCTGTCTTCCTTTCCCAGATAAAATCCTTCAGCTCTTTTTTAATTGCTATCCACAACTTCTCCTCCAGTTGATAAGTGTGTCTGACTTGTGTATAAGACTAAAGGAACTAAAAACATTTAACGGCTTGTATCTTAGTATCCATAACCATATAACAAAACTTCCAGTTTCTCAGTTTTTGTATTATCTTCTATTTAGTCTCTTCTTACATATCCTTAGCTGCCATCACAGAGTAATTTCTAATCCATACTCCTAAATACTTCATTTTATCACCCCCATAAATATGGATATTTTTGGACCAATTTGTGTGTGGGTACATAATTTACCACTATTGGTTTTATTTTAGCTTCATTACTTTTGTATCCCGAGATTTGAAACTGTCTTAAAATGTTCCACAACACTGTAGTGTCTCTATCTGGTTTTGTTATGTATAAAATAATATCATCTGCAAATAGAGTCAGCTTTTCTTGACTACCATACCAATTATATCCTTGAATTTCCGAGTCCCTTATTTTCTTTACCAATGGTTCTAAATATAATGGAAACAATAAAGGGGAAAGTGGACAACTCTGCCTGGTTCCTCTACTCAAGCAGAAATTATCGAAGAGGACCCCACCCACTTTAATTCACACCTCTGATTCCTCATATATTCTTCTAATCAACCTGATAACTGTATCAGGAAAAGCAAATTCTTCCATTGCCCTACTCATGAAGTCCCAGGCTTCTCTGTCAAATGCTTTCTCTGCATCAAGACTCACCAATAAAAATGGTACTTTCTTACATTCTGCTTCCCTCTGGATCATCAGTGTTCTGTTAATACTGTCAAATGCTTGCCTCCCCTCCACAAAATCACACTGATCCATATTTATCAATTTTGGTATCACTTTTGCCATTCCTTTAGCCACTATAGACATAAACACGGTATAATCATTGTTTAGTATTGAAATGGGCCTGTATGAACCTGGATCTGATAGATCTTTACCCTCATTAGGTATTACCATTACCACTGCCTTCTTCCAGGATGCTAGTACTTCTCCTCTTAAAATGCTGTTAAACAAAACCTTCCAGAGCTTTATCATGTTTTTCCCTCCTAACTACCAAAGATTCACAGGAATACCATCTACTCCTGGGGATTTCCTGCAGATTGCTTATACACAACCATTTTTATCTCATCCCTTCCTATCCTAACTGTTAGTAATTGAGCCTCATCTTCTTCTAACTTTGGGATATTTAATTCTTCTGTAAACATTTCCATTTGTACCTTTTCTTGATTTCCATATTTCTTTGCTTTATACAAATTTTCATAAACTTTCTGAAATATTCCTAATACTTCTACAGGGTATCTTGTTATCTTCCTTGTTATGGCTCCCTAAGGTTGGTGACTGCCCTTTCCACTTTTTGTTGCCTAAGTTGTTGTGCTAGAAGTTTTTGTGCTCTAGAATTATTACCAAAAACAGTTGCTTAATAGCAATATTTCTAAACTCATGCATATTATTGAGGTAATCCCTTATTTTCTGTTTAGCATTCTGCAGTTGCTCCTTTTCTTGTTGTGGGAGATTTCCCCTATTT
Source organism: Protopterus annectens (assembly GCF_019279795.1). Lineage (NCBI taxonomy): Eukaryota > Metazoa > Chordata > Ceratodontiformes > Protopteridae > Protopterus > Protopterus annectens. The sequence goes on along the minus strand of NC_056732.1, from coordinate 199,669,091 downwards.
TGCAATACTTTAACGTTTGTCAGTCCCTCTAAATAATTATTGTTACTGTTTAACCATATCTCCCTTTCTTTTATTTCTAACCTAGTTTTAAACTCCACTTTAATTTTATCCCACTCCGTAGCTATGCTATCTTCTCTAGTAGCTACTGAATGAATTCCACAACCCATTCCTTAAATTCCTCTCTTTTCAACCGGTAGGTGGGGAAGCTCCAGTGTCTCATTTTCATTTCATTGCCTTGTGTTTTTATTTTAGCTATTATTGGTGCATGATCTGAAATAGTTATTGGGTGCATTTCAAGACCTTCAATTAAATGTGCATGTTCCCGTGAGATATAAAATCTATCTAGCCTAGCCCAGTATTTGTACCTCTGTGAGTAATATGTAAATTCACTCCGAATTCCTAGTACTGAATTCACATCTTCCATGCCAAACATTTTCATAAATTTCTTCACAAATCTACCCTCCTTTGTTATATTTTCCCTTCTAGGCCCCCCCAGACACATCTTCGCTGTTGCAAACCAAATTCCAGTCTCTACCTATAAGTAATATTCCTTGCTGAAAGCTGATTATTTCTCATAGAATTTTCTTGGGCTCCATTATAGCAGTTTTAGGGGGGTTTAAATGCATGCCAGTATAATTCTCCTCCCTAGCTAGTAGCCCCTTAGTACTATGCATCTTCCATTACTATCTTTTCCCCCCTCTTTTATCACTATTGGAGCTCCTCTTGCAATTACTATAAGTATTCCTCTTTTCCTTTGCCTCAAATATTCCACTGAATAACCATCCGGAAAACCTTTCTTTATCAAATTCACATGTTCAGTTCTTTTCAGGTGCATCTCCTGTAGTATAGCTATTTGCACTCTAATTTTTTTATATGGTTCACTACTCTTTCTCTTTTATAATTATCTGTAAGACCATTCAGATTGAATGACATTACAGAAAGCATCATTTTCTTATATAGTTATTATTACCACCTTTTATATATAACCACTCTTTTGCTAAATGTCTATTTCTAACTTTTATGTTGTATGTATATACTGTTCAGCAGGTTGGTCTTTTATAAAGTTGTTTCATGCCATATCCATTTGCGCCTATGTCACATCTTACATAACTCTTTGCTTTTTTTGAAAGCCCTCAAACAGAACAAACAACCCCCCCCAACAAAAACCCTCCTAAAACCTATGAACGTTACAATAACACACAAAACTATGTACATCTTCAAATATTGAAGTTTTTGCTTCCTAATAAGAACATAAGTTCTAAGTTGATAGCTACACAGACAGGCTAAAGTTAACCAAAAAGAAAGGTTAGTCTTGCCATTGAATATAATAATTTAGCATGTATCTGTCCAGACACATGCAATAACTGAAACACCCACAGAGATACCTTACTGAAAGGATACAAGGCCTAAACAATATGTCCTACCTGGACTGAGTCAAAGCCTTGTCACTATACTTGGTATCCTACAGACTGCTAAGACGTGACCAGTGTCTGGCATACAAGGCATCCCCCAACCCATTACTGATGGATTTATTGGACATCAGCAAGTCAAATGTCATTAGAAGCACTTGGTGTATGGATCTAAACCTCCTCTGCAACATCAACAGAATGGTTTGGAGGGACAGGTATTTTTCCTAGAGGATACCACTGCTAACAGACTCCTTATCCACATAAAACAAAGTTCATCCCTGTCCATTTTCAAAAAAAAAAAAAACTTTGATCTATGGATGGGAAACAGAAAACTTACCCCAGGACTGCCCCCTGAACTACTAATGGACAGAAGCAGCTCCTAAATGCTTTATCCCATGCATGGGTCCTCTCAAATTATCTGTGGTGTGATCCCATTTATTTTCATCAGGGGTAATATTTATTTATCGACCTAGGGATGGGTAAGTCCAGTCTATAATCTAATAGTAGGTTATTTAGACCACAAAAATGGAAAATGGCTAGGCTTAAAATGGTCTGCAAGGGCAGCTAGCCTAGAACTTACCTATGAACCTATGAGTGTATAAGTCTTTTGCTATCTTTTGCCAAGGACCTTGTGATATGGGTATCATTATTAATGTCTCTCTTCTCTGAGATGGTTTATGGACAATACATAATTAGCAATGTTGATTCATAGCTGGCCACCAAACTGACATTTTTGTTCTTTCATGATATTTGTGAGACCTTGATACCCTTTGTATACGAGAACATATTGTAATATGAGTACTACTTTTCTGTCTTGGTGAAACAATAAGCCATCAAATTCTGACAGTTGTGCCCTGACTGGGTAGTACTTATACATAAGATGTCTTGCCTGTGTCCCGTACTTAAGCCATCCATCTCAGACCGACTTGATAACAGCCTGCAGCTCATGGTCACTTTAGGTAGCTAGTTTTAATGTTTCTAGTTTCTTGGTAGTCACTGGTCTTGTTGTTATTATGCCCTGCATATGGGTTGCACCATATCCTTCAGTATATAACAACAGTTGATCTTATATAGGATTTTCTGGGCACAGCCTTAACTAGAGTGGGAGATGGTGGCAACTGCCCTAAGTGCAAGTTATTAGGGGGCACAATCAGAAGGTGCTGATGCTGCAAGAATGCTGAGCTAGCATCTATGCATGGATGGCGATACTGCATTTGCAGACAGTTTAAACACACTGAAGTGCTTAGTGACTTAACTGTAGTAAGCACATGTATCAAGCAGCTTTAAAAATTTAAAGTAGAAGATCTTTTTTTTTTGGCCTTGAACTCCATATATATATATATTTTCACTCCTGAACTTTGACTTGTGGAGGGTACCAGTTCAGGGAACTGTACAGGGTGCCAGATAACCCAGCTATGGTTCTGTTTCTTGAAAACATGTTTTCTTTGAGTTAACTATTTTCCTGATAAATGGTTTGCTCTGGCATTGAACCTTCTCAGTCTCATGAGTAGTTTCTGTCATCTACATGGCACTGTATCTAGATTATAGGAATACAACTGTGGACCCATTGGCTTATGGTCAGTCTGATGTTGAAAACTCTCTAACAGATATTTGGAGAATCGCTGACGTGTCCACACTCTTGCAAGGCACTCTTTCTTGATCTGTGAATTCAACATTGGTTTGTACTCTGAGACAATAGAAAACAGGATGTGACACTTGTTCATTCATTTTAAGTAATGCAACACCTATGCAATAAATATTATCATTTGCATTCACAATTGTTGGTTTGGTAATATTACAGTATGCCTTCACTGGAGCTGTTGCTAACATTTCTTTTACTGTGTTTGAAGCTTGGGCTTGAACATATCCCCGTGACACCTTTCATTAAAAGGTCTATCAGCCGACATAGCATAGTAGATAAATCTGGCACATACATGCCAGATAAGTCAATGATGCCTTGGGCTTGCCTTAAGTCTCATACAATATGGACAATAATTCAGCTATTTCTCTGTCCTTACCTGCATCTAGTCTGATTCCAGTAGCACTTGTGTTGTGACTAAAATACTGAAGCTCCATCTTTTCAAAGTAATATTTGACTTGGTTTAACTTTAACCCTGAGTTTTTAATGGTTTTCAGCACTGTTTCTAAGCTCAAAATTTGTGTCTGTTTATCTGGATCAAATACAAGTATGTCATCCATAACAAAAACAACAGCAACACTTTCATGACCTTTCAGCAAACAAATAGCTGGGTCTTGAAGCAAAACCTTCCCACAGGAGTAATAAAGGTTGTCAGCTATTGCTCATCTTTATCTAGGGGTATTTGCACTGTGGAAAACACCTTAGCATTAACTAGTTTGGGTGCTATGTATTCCAGTGTAGGTAGAATGAAGCCTGTTTCCATACCAATAAGCTTCTTTAAAATCAAAACATATTTACACACTGACATTTTTTTTATTACTGGGACCATCAGAGCACACTACACAGTCAGTTCACTTACAGTTTCTATTACACCAAGTTCTTGCATTATTTTGAGATCTGCCTCTGCTTTAGACAGCATACATAATGGCCCTATCCTGGGTGGGACATTTTTCTTTTTGTTTTGTGAAAAAGATCTTGTTTCTGACATTATGTCATTAAGTCCATCACTGATCACCCAGTCATGTCAAATGGCAGTGTCTATAACATCTGGATACACCAGCATTTATAATAAAAATGGTAACTTTTATTCTGTACAAAATTGCAGCCAATCTAAGAATAATGTTGAGTTCACTCATCAATGGCAATTGGCACTAGACTATGCATTATGGAATATACTACTTCTTAAAATGATAATGCTATCCATTTGTCTTAAAATGCAATAGCTATAATACATATCCACAATATATACACAAGCTCATAATCGTTCTACTCTCTTATCATCAGACTAAACGGGGGTATCTAATATGCCAGTTACCACTTTGTTATTCTATCACCATTCATGCAAACATCTGTAGTTGTGTGGCAGCTCTACTGGGAAATATGTATGTTGGTTGCTATAAATGAATTTATCTGTAACAGTCTGTACAGTATAGCTGGAGGCTTTACTCCTGATAACATCTGTATGTTTACTGGCCAGGTGAGTTATGGCTACTTCTGTTCAGAGAGACTTAACCAATCCCCCTTATCAGGGTTTTTTGTAAAGGCTGAATTCCAAATGTAGCTATTTTTTATTCAAATTACTGTAAAAAGGCCATGGCAGAAAATGGACCCTTGTATCCCAGTCTCCTAAGTGTAAATATAAAAGATACTGTGTGTGTGTGTGTGTGTGTGTGTGTGTGTGTGTGTGTGTGTGTGTGTGTGTGTGTGTGAGACAGAGACAGAGACTGACAAAATATCATACATGGAATGAAAACTCACCTTCACCTATTTATTTTTTTTCAAACTTTTCAGTAATATGTCTAAAAAAATCTTAAAAAGTTATGTAAGTGTCATTTCCTTTTAAGCAAATAAAAATGCATGTATATTTTAGAAACTACACACTTGTTTTAGATTAATTTGGTGGCATATGTTACTGTACAGGACATATTTAGAACCAGTTTTCATAGCATACTATTCATATTTATGTGGTTTATGGACATGAGAAGGATATTGGAGATGCAAAGGTAAGATTTTTTTCTGGCTGGTTTGACATGGTATGGACCACATTTAAAGGGGATTATAGTATATGCAAATGAGTGATGGAACACAGGTATTACAATTCAGAAAGAGTGTGAGCGCACATAGGCAAGATAAAAGAAGTAACTTTAAACATAAGCAGCATGCAGGAAGATATCAGCATGCACAGAAGAAATGCAGAAAAATGCAGTAGATCTTGTTCATTTCACTTGCTTCACACACACCAGGCAGTGCAGTGACCTATCCAAGTGAAATGAACTCTGCAGCAACATCTGCAATGATGTCTACAACTTCCTTGCAGTGACCTAACAGGTCAGCATGTCACTGATCTCTTCCAAGTGAACAGTAAGATACTGAGGGCTGTCCGCATATGGCATCTCAAGAAATGTATTGATTTATTTATTTTATTTTACATTTGTTAACCAGGAAATTCCGACTGGACTGGGTCCATTTACAGCGGAGGCCTGGGAGAAAAGTTCCATATTGTTAAGCAAGAGAAAAATATTTTTATGCAGAGTAGTACAAGTTAAGCAAGAGAGAAATATTTTTATACAGAGTAGTACAACAAACATGGACATTATACAACAAAACAGTCAGATATTCACATTTAAAATGCAAGTAGACAAGACACTTTTCAGCAATCAGAGAAGTTACAAACAGCAGGGATTAGGAGCTACTTACAGGCTCGGCTAATGGCTGTTAGAATTTTAGTCCCATAGAGGATTACAGTGACTAACTTGGTATTGGTGAATGGATATGAGGAGGCTCGGCTAATGGCTGTTAGGGTTTTAGTCCCATAGATGATTACAGTGACTAACTTGGTATTGGTTAATGGTGGCTGTTAGGGTTTTAGTCCCATAGAGGATTACAGTGACTAACTTGGTATTGGTGAATGTATATGAGGAGGCTCGGCTAATGGCTTTTAGGGTTTTAGTCCCGTAGAGGATTACAGTGACTAACTTGGTATTGGTGAATGGATATGAGGAGGCTTGGCTAATGGCTGTTAGGGTTTTATTCCCATAGAGGATTACAGTGACTAACTTGGTATTGGTAAATGGTGGCTGTTAGGGTTTTAGTCCCATAGAGGATTACGGTGACTAACTTGGTATTGGTTAATGGTGGCTGTTAGGGTTTTAGTCCCATAGAGGATTACAGTGACTAACGTGGTATTGGTGACTGAATATGAGGAGGCTCAGATAATGGCTGTTGAGTTTTAGTCCCATAGAGGATTACAGTGACTAACTTGGTATTGGTTAATGGTAGCTGTTAGGGTTTTAGTCCCATAGAGGATTACAGCGACTAACGTGGTATTGTTGAATGGATATCAGGAGGAAAGGTAGGAAAGCTTAAGCTTAAGTAATACAAGGACATAGCCAGGTATTCATCAGGTGGGATTTGAGGGAATTTTTGAAGTGTGAGGTGGTGGAGGCAGTGGTCAGCGAAGGTGGAAGGCAATTCCAGTTTCTAGCAATGGTGTGGGAATATAGCACTTTTCCTGCACTATTGTTTGCTCTAGTGATACAGAGGAAAGATTTGTCACTAGATCAGAAAGGGTGATTTGCTGTGTAGTGGGTAAACAGTTGGGTTAGTGATGGGGTTTTGTCAGGGTATTTAAGAATATTGTAGGCAGTGACTAGCTGGTGGTAATTAAGTAGTTGAGGTAGTTCTAGCCAATTTGGGTCCCTTAGAGTAACACAGTGATGTGTTCTGAAGGTGGTGTTTTTAGTAAACTTGGCGATCTTATTGTAACATGATTCTAGTTTGTCTAGATCTATTGTTCTGATGCGGGTTAAAATTGGTGCTGCATACATTAGTGTGGACAGTAGGTGAGTGGGCTAGGCTGACTCTTACTTGGTCTGAGAAAGTTTTTGTGCCTATATAGTGTGCTCCTTTTTTGTGAACCTTTCTGATGGTTTGTGAGATGTGGACATTGAAGTGAAGATTATTGCCAATTTCAATGCCGAGCAGTTTGGTATGGTCAGAAGGGGAAATGGTAGCATCATTTTTAGAGGTGATGGTGAAGGAGAGGGGAGCAGTTTTTGCTTTGTTAGGGGTAAATAGTAGTAATTTAGTCTTATTGGGGTTTAGGATGAGTTGGATATCAGAAATCCATTTTTCTACAGAGTTAAAGGTTTCCTGGCTGAGTTGTTGCAGAATGGCTGGAGATGGGGCTGTGCAGATTAAAGTCGAATCATCTGCATATTGAATAAGTGTGGCATGCTGGGTTAAGCTATGTAGATAATTGGTGAAGATAGAGAATAGAATTGGGCCCAGTATTGAGCCTTGTGGGACATCTATGGTGGTAGGAAGTTGAGGGGAAAGTACACCTTGCCATTGGACAGATTGTTGCGTGTCAGATAGGTAGTTTCTAAACCATGCTATAGTAAATGGGGCAAAGGATAGCGAGGCTAGAGAATCTAGCAGAATGGTGTGTGAGACCATATCAAATGCTTTGAAGAGATCAACAAAAATTGCAGATGTAAAGTTATTGTTGTTCCTGTGTTGATTAACTAGATTAGTGAAAGAGAGAAGAGCAGTGGTTGTGCTATGATGTGGGCGGAAGCCATGATGTGTGGTGGACAGGAGTTGATGTGTGTTCAGGAATTTCATGACTTGGAAGTGTATACAGTTCTCTAGAAGTTTAGATAGGGGGGAATAGAATGATGATGGCCCGGTAGTTTGAAAAATCATAAGAGTTCCCGCCTTTATGAAGAGGAATGATATATGAAACCTTCGAGAGGTTTGGGATATGGGATTCCTGTATGGAGCGGTTGATAAGGATGGAGACAGGGTAAGATATAGATTCAGCAGCCATTTTTAGGAAGTTAGCAGGTAAGTTATCGGCTGCAAGGATGGTGGGTTTCAGTTTTAGAAGGAACTTTTTAATTGTAGAGGTGGGGACTGATGATAAAGTAAAGGAGGGCATGCTTTCTGGATGATTGGTTGTGGTGCATGACAGGCTCTTTTTGGATAGTTGGCTGGATAATGCCAGGGTGGATTATGTAAAGTGGTGATTAAATTGAGTGGCTATGTCCATGGTATTGTTGGTGGAGTTTGGGACTGGAGTAGTGGTTTTGCCTGGTTTTAGTAAGGAGTTGATAGACTGCCAGAATTTTTGTGGATTTTTTGAGTATTTGCTTTGGGCCCCTAGGAAGTAGTTCTGTTTATCCTGTTTGGTTTGTTCTTTGGCCTGATTTGTAAACTGTTGGTAGTTTTGTTTGGAGCAGGTGGTGTTTTCCTTTTTCCAGATTTTCCAGGCTTTATCTCTGCATTTTAGTAGGGCTTTAGTGTCTCTACTTAGCCATGCAGCATAGTTGGCTTTCACTCTAACTTTCCTAGTAGGGGCGAGTCTGTTAAGGATGTTGAGAAAAGTAGTATGAAAGTAGTCAACTGCCTGGTCTAATCCGAGGGGTTACAGTGGTTCTCAGTTACAGTGGCTTAGGACAGTGCTGAGATCATAAGGGTTTAGGTTGCGATCATTTCGTATTAGTCTATGAACTATGGGCTTGGGTAGGTTAGTGTGTTTGCATAGTAGGAATGTGGGTAGGTGGTCACTGAGACCATCTGGTAGGCAACCTGTCTGGTAGTTTTGTTTGGGGTAATTGACCAGTACCCAATCCAGTATGGATTGTTTTTGTGATCTTTTATCTGTTCTAGTGGATTCTTGAATGAGTTGAGAGAACCCATAGAGATTAATGTGATTAGTGGGGTTATTGGAGTTACACATTGTCCAGTCAGTATTCAGGTCACCTAGTAGGATAGTTTCTTGTGGTAGGTTATGTTTTGTCCACTGTAAGATTTCCTCTATTATGGGAGAGTTATTTCCTGAAGGAATGTAGCAGCAGAGAATGTTGACTTTTTTTGTTTGTTTAAGCGTAGGACTGAAAAAAAGGTTTCGGCGTTATGAAATTTAGGTAGAGGGGTTTGAAGGAGTTGGAGGTTTAATGTGCTTTTAAAGAGAATGGCTACCCCACCTCCTTTTCTGCCTACTCTATCCAGTCTTAGGGTATTATATCCTGGGGGGAGGAAGTCTTCATTTTGGATGCTAGGCTTTAGCCATGTCTCTGTGATGGTCAGTATGTCAGGTGTGTAATGGATTATAAATGCATGCAGTTCAGGTGTCTTATTAGCAATACTTCTTATGTTAATATTAAGAATTTGTAGGTCAGATATCTGTTTGGTTTTGAGTGGACCTGGGTTTGGGTATATGTCACCAGAGAATAGTAGTCTCTTTATGATTGATAGTATGTGTTTGGTTATGTGTGTTATTTCAATGCTGGATCTATGTGAGGTTTTTCTAGTGTTGCATCTTGGTATGCTGATGTGTATATAAAGTGTAGAATTAAGATTAAGAATTGTGAGGCTGATAGAGAAGTTTGTGTGAGTTTTTGTGGATGTGGAAATATGTGTTGTATGGAATGTGGTGTTGTCTATAGGTAAGTTAGTTTGTATGGATGTGATATAGGCTAGTGTTGTGAGGGCTAGGATGATGGCTGTTAGGTGATTGAGGTGATGAGGCTGTAAGGTATTTGAGGTGGTGTGGGGGTGTGGCTAGTAGATATTGTGTGTAAGCTGAGGTTGGGAGTGGTGTATAGATTGTTGATTGTGTATATGATGTTGAGTAGGTGATAGATATAGGTGAAGGTCAGGTGATGTGGTGCCAGACCAGGCCACGAGATTGCAGAAACAATCAGGTTTCACTTTTCTGGGAAGGTAATGGCCAAGGATTATCTATAATGGTTTTGTTTAACAATATTCCATGAATTTAGCTACTGTGAACTACCAGTGCTACAGAATCCCCAAGCGATGAAAACCGTAGGAACAACATACAAAATATAAATGTATGTCTTTTACACAGTTTAGAATCAGCATAAATACTGTTAGTATCATCCAACTAACTCAAAAGTTGCTGTTAAATATTCATATAAATACAGTACTAGAGAACAATCATTCTCAATCAGACAAACTATGAATGTCCACAAATATTAGCTAACCAATGGTAAAAAAATATCTTTACCTAGTTGTCTGAAAATATATCCCAATAAAGTGATCAATAGAGAATGTGTTCAAAATCATTTGATGCCAAAATGCCCAACATCAAATGTGCACAGTTCCATACCATGTATTAGCTGGTTATAGATGTTCACAAAAAAAAATCAAACATCCATAAAAAAATTATAAATAACTAACTGAAAGAATTAAACCAAACCAGTTAAACAAAATAGTTCCTTGAGTCATTATGGGTAAGTAAGGAATGCCCTCCCCAAAAAGACAAGCCACCGACCAATGAGGCCTAACCAAAAACGTGAAACTACGAAGTCATGTTGTGGAAACGATAATCACAAAATTCTTTGTTTAACTCCACCAAGAAATGACTACAGAGACTGAATTCTAGACATATAAAACCACTGAGTCACAAATGTACAAATAATGTCTTTATCTGAATCAAAATATTAAGGTGTGTGTGTGTGTGTGTGTGTGTGTGTGTGTGTGTGTGTATGTGTAGACTTAACTGTTCTAGCCACTGGGACTTTCCAGCATCTACCAGGAGATATGCTGTGATCTCCAATTCATCAACCTCAAGGATACTGGACACTTTCCTTGATGTGCTGATTGAACATGTGGAAAGCCATATATGGTGCCCAGGACCCCACAGGAGAAAGACACTGCCATGTGTGGCTTCTGTGGCACTATACTTCTCCCTTTAGTCCTGTGGTGTGTTTGACAATGCATGCTGCAATTATAGCACCAATCAGTCCATGAAGGGATCTCTCTACATCTTCAGGAAGGGATATAATTCATTTAAGTGGTTGTTAGCTTGCTGTACTTAAGGTCTCAAAATGACCATGTTTCTTAATTATGTACTAGTGTGCACAATGACAGCATATGGCATGTTTGACTCCCACTGCTGCTTTCAACAAGAAGATTTACCATAAGTGCAGGAATCAAAATGCCTAGTAATATACTGACGACACAAACAACCCACTCACACAACTTAAAAAAAAAAGGTCAGTGTGTTAAAGCAATGCAACAACACAAAGTAGTCCACCAAACTTATGCCCATTTTCTAAAATGTTATGTACGTCACCAACAATTTAAGTAGGCAGTCCCTTAAACATAACAAATATCATACATTTCTCTATTTCAAATTACAAAAAATAGCAACACACAATAACCATTTACATAGGAGGCTCCATCCCCCCACACAGCCCCCAATATGGGAGGCATTATTCCTTGCCCCCTTATTTGCATATACCAACTCAACAATCACACTACTATGACCAAAGTGAAATCACCACTAAACTGCTTTAGTTGACAAAATAAGTCAACAACAGCAAGACTAAGCACGCTGCAGCATTTAGTCATGCCTACTTAATAACTTGACAACAAGCTGTGTATCTGATGACCTAAAGTGTAACAGTATAACCATGTGTGTGTGTGTGTGTGTGTGTGTGTGTGTGTGTGTGTGTGTGTGTGTGTGTGTGTGTGTGTGTATATATATATATATATATATATATATATATATATATATATATATATACACATATATATGGGAGCACTACAGAATCCTGAAAGCCGAAAATCCTGAGACCAAAATCTCGAATGTTCAAAATACTGAAAACTCGAAATACTGAAAACACACAGGATACCAGCACTTACTATATTCCAGCACAAGTACATACAGAAACATATTATCCTTCAACTATACACAGGGGGGCAAGCCCCCCGGCACCCCCTGCTACTTAAATATATCAACTCAAAGATTGCACTTCACTACATTAAGTGCAATCTCGGAGTTGATATATTTAAGTAGCAGGGTGTGTGGGGGGTGCAGGGAGGCTTGCCCCCCATGCTTATACTTGGAGAAGAGTAATATGGTTTGTGTTTTATTTGTTTCTGTATGTACTTGGGCTGGAATATAGTAAGTGTTTGGTATCCTATGTGTTTTCAGTATTTTGAAATTTTGAGATTTTGGTCTTCAGGATTTTGGGCTTTCAGGATTCTGTAGTGCTCCCATTTCAACTAGTCAGCACTTGTCTGCACAACACAAGTGATCTACTCTATGTGTTGAGTGAATGGCCATTTGTGCAAATGCTGTTGTGGGGGACTTCTGGTTGGTTGACAAAGATAAGTGATGGGGTTGGGAGTTTGCGTGTGAGTATGTGTGTTTTAGGGTTAGGGTAAGGATTAGATAAGGGGAATAGATTTAGGGTCTGTGTGTATGAGTGCTTTTGGGTAAGGGTAAGCATTTTCATCAAACAGAGCCCTTCTATGACCCTATTTAAGGGTAGCCTGGATGGGAAACCATACATTCTTGCTGGGGATTTCACCAATGACCCTTTTAGATATGGGCAGTCATTGCTAATTAAGATCTCAAGCCTAGGTAAGATCCTTTATATTGGGTTTCTCTAGCATTATATTGGGTACACATGGCTAGGCTTATAAATTCCTTTGGGTCAATAGCCTAGTAACCACCTATGAACCTATTAGGTAAGGGTATAGATTTACAGTGCGTGTGTGTGTGTGTGTGTGTGTGTGTGTGTGTGTGTGTGTGTGTGTGTGTATGTGCATGTGCATGGTGTATGTTGAACTGTCTTATGTAGTGGTAGTGTAATGGAAAAGGCTTTGATAAGTTAAGCTGCATATTAAGATTTGGGCAGGGACAGGGTTAGCAGACGAAGTTCCTCTCCTTCAGCATTAGGGTTAGCAGATGAAATTCCTCTCCCACTGCCTTAGTAATGCCTGCTAATCCTAACTCACACCCTACCCCTCTCCCTAACCGTACTGTGCACCTTACTTTTCAAAAGCCCTTTCTATAACACTATCACTATTCAGACAAATTTGAGATGAATATATGGTAGAGTTACAGATAGTGCATCAAAAAATAAAATGTTTCCTATTTTGATGCACTGTGTGCTGCTGTTTAGTGCTGTTGATATAATAAATGGTCAATGCGTTTATGTCAACGTCTTTATATTGACCATTTAGCATTTTGACCATTCATTATGTTATGATTATATACATACACACACACACACACACACACACATATATATATATATATATATATATATATATATATATATATATATATATATATGTATGTATGGTACAAAATATATATATTTATTATATATCATTTACGATATACATTATACATCATACATGATATATATTTTATATCATATATTCATTACATAATTATGTACACACACACACACACACACACATACATACACACACACACACACACACACACACACACACACACACACACACACACACACACACACACACACACACAAAAACAAACCAAATAGTCATATGTATGGGAGTGGTGCAAGGTCAATCAACAAATAAAGAAAAACAAAACGAAAAGACCAGCACCAAATGTCAATGAATCAAATTGAGGCCAACCGTAAATATTCCCTAACTAACATACTCCCCACATAACTTTTTAACAACATCCTAACTAACATACCCCCCCACATAACATTTTAGCAGTCTCCTAACATACTCCGCCTAACTAGCATACCCCTCCTAACAAATATCCCCCCCAATTAACATGTGTAGGTTTTCAGGGGATGCAATTGGGTTGGGTTGCATGGCTAGGCTTATAAAGGCCGTGGTGGTCATTAACCTAGTATAGACCTATGAACCTATGAACTTTGTAAGACATTTCCACATCAGAACCCAGTTGCAAGTGCCAGATTTACTGAACATCTTTATTTACTCAGGAGATGGAGTATGCACCACACACATGCAAGAAAATTGCTGATAGTGAAGGTCACAGGAATGCATAGCCTAGGAGAATGACAAAGTTTATAGATACATAGAACACAGATGCATGGTTGCATGATGACATCAGTTCAGACAGCACATTTAAATGTTTTCTTTCATGCTTACTGTATACTTTGTTGAGGAAATAATATGATTCAGTATTATTTACCCTAGATTTCGATTAGAATATTAAAACAGAATGTTTGACAAGCAATTATAGTGTGGCTCAGGGTAATTTATTAAACAAATTAAGGAACTGCTCATACAAAAGAAGTACAGCTGAAAAGTGTAGAACTGCTAGGCTGCCAGCAAACTGATGTGTAATGTTACTGTGGTCATTTATAATGGGAAAGCTGCTCAGTGTGCTCTGTTATTATTCCAGCTTGATTTAGCACCTGGCACGTGATTTATAAATAAATAGTTGTCATCTCTAATTCAGCAAACGTGGCTTCATAACCTGTTCACAGCTATAGCAATTGTAACATTCTAGTTACAGATGCGTGCACACACACACACACACACACACACACACACACACACACACACATGAAGAAAGAGACTTTACCATAAATGCAGGTACTACTAGGTGATGCTTGATTGACAAATCAGACAAAACTAATGCCTATTATATACCTGTATCTATATCTATATATCTATATCTATCTATATATCTATATACACACACATATTTTCTAACTTAAAAAAAAACTTGTTTGCAAATTCTTGTTGATCATGTCTTCTTCACCAGCTGCATGTTACAAGCTTTTCTACACATCCTTCAGTGGGTCAAATACTATCTTACAGGTGGGAAAATTGTAGTATGGTTTAATAGTTCCTTATCTGGAGAAGCCTAAGCTAACAGTGGTATCTCCTATAAATCAGCTCTAGAATTCATACTCTTTACTAAACATCAAACAACAACCTTCCCCCAGGTGACCACCATTCTATGTACTGACAGCTTTGTTGCTCTATCTGGAAATAGCTATTCTTAGTCTCTTGAAGCATCAGTTCATTCTGCCTTCCTTCAAACCTGCAACAGATTTAAAGTCAATAAGCTCACTAGCAATTTCTTCAAAGCAAACATGGACTTTAGAACCTGCTAAAAACTTTCACTAATTTCATCTTTAAAAATTACAAATCCCCTGGGTAATCCTATTACCTAAATTAGTACCTGCAAATAGTTTGGTATCACTGTCCTGACCCACTCTCTTTCCGTACCCACAAGGCTCTTATAAACATTAAATATCTAGTCAAACTAAAAATTGACCACAGATTCACTAATATCTTACTTCTGAAGCACAAAACTGTATCAAATAAAGCAAATGAACAAACTAATCACAAAGGTAGAAAATGCCCTTCCATTTATCTCTTTCTCTCTCACAATACTTTTCATTTGCAAAAGAGATGGAATAAAATCTGCAGATTTGTCTCTCTGGCTGACCATAGATCTAAGCATTGTTCTTTCCTGCCTTCTTCCAATATATACTCCCCATCAATGAGCATGCTAAATTTCTTTTTGATTCTTTGCTTTACAAGTTCTTCACTTTAGATTTTTGTCCTTCACTGTTCAGTAATATCATCATCATTAATAATTTAACCCCATAGATCCAAGCCTTCTCAAGCTATCACACTACAAAAGCCATTCTTCACTCCTGCAGTTTGGAATTCCACCATTCCAGAAATCAAAATAACCCCCACTTTAGTTCTGTTTAGACAAAGCTTTTCCTCCACCTAAAAATATATATCTTAGTGACACTGCCTTGATAACCTTGGCTAACATCTCTTTTCTTCTATACATTCCTCTGCCCTTAATAATTATCTCCTTGCCTAATAGCCTTCTTTGTATCTCCCTCATCATTCCTCTCCTTATCACAAACTTTGCCACCTTTTATTCAATCTGACAGTCTTCCCCTCTACCACCTAGAATAATTATTTCAGTGACACCTCCTATGTTATCGTTGCTAGATGCTTTCATATAATCAGTTCTCCATACTAACACATCTGTCTGCCTAACTCACCTCTCATACACTGCTTTCCATTCCTCTGCTCTTCTCTCATAATTAGTTCCTTTTCAAGTATTATTTAGGTAAATTTGTTCTCACTGGATATGTTAATATTGTTCCTTATCTTATATATAAAAATGTATATAAATTAATTTTCACGTTATGTTCTACACTGTTGCTGAAATGCATCTATACAGAAGTTAATCACTTTGAAATACTTTATTTCATATTTTACACTGTCCACCAGGAAGGTCTGTAATTTTTGTATAAACAATATAATGTGCAGTCTACAAAGGTACTTCTGCTATCTTAGCCTGGGTCATGGCTGAAAAGGGTCTAAGGACCAGAGGGCATGGCCAAAATGGCAAGATGAAAGCAGCACAGAATCTTTTCTCTGCTTCATACAATCATTTCTGACAGGATTCATTTGTTGATTCTACCAAAATCTACTTAAAATTGCCAAATTAGTGATCTGGATGTGCCGAGGATCATTTTTGTATAAAAATCAAGAAGTATTTATTATAATTTCCTGTCAAACTTCAAAAGGGAAAATCTTACTGAAAGAAGATGAGCTACTGTAAGACTGTTCAACAAGATAATACAACAAAGAAATAACTACAGTCAATCCTCTCCAATATACAAGATCTAGCTCTTAAAACAGACGAACTTGACTTCAAAATGGATGAAATAAAAGAAGACTGTGCCACACAAACTGAAGTAATTAATGAAGCCATTAAATGACAAAAAGTTCAGATGGCTGCCTTAGACTCGGTTTCTGATATAGGCAGCAGATTATCAGAAGGAGAACATAACATAGAAAATAGAGCATTTAGAGAACAGAGCAAGAAGAAACATCAGAATATATGGGGTCCCAGAACAAATTGAAGGTGAAGATATGGTGACTTTTCTATCATCCTGGGTACACAAAATACTTAACCATCCAGAAGCCCTTTCTTTCAGAATTGGGGGGCACACAGATCTTTGGTCTTAGTTTCTCCAAATTAAGAAAACTCACACGTCCGAGATCCATTATAGCAAAATTCTATTCCAGCTAAGACAAGGATCTTGTATTAAAAACTGCCTGGTCTGATTCACCTTTAAAGCTAGGAGACTCTCTAATTAGATTTGCCAATGACCACTCATCCCTTGTTATCTCAAAAAGAAAAGCCTGCATACTAAATTCCCTGAAGAAAGCTGGAATCAAAACCCACTTGGTATTTCCTGTAAAACAAAGACTTTTTCTACCTGAAGGGAAAAAGACATTTGATGCATTGAAGAAGCCACATCTTTTGTCCAGAAAAAAATCTACTAAACATATTTGAAGTAATGAACATCATTACATCATTAAGAGATAAGCTGCAAAAAATAACTGGTCAATTAAAGTTAAATTAAAATAAAAAAAGCCTAGAGACAAATAAACCACATCTTTGTACAATGTTTTTTTTAAAAAACAGATTGCTCTTCATTAAAGAAATACAACTAAAGGTAACACTTTTTCTATTTTAATTTAAATAGAACTGCAAACAATAGCTTCCCTGCTATCACAATTGAAACATAATCTTTGAGGGAAGCCAAGTACAATGCAACAGTTTATCTTTCCTAGTATTTAATACTGTATTGAATATAAAAAAATATTTACAGTTATATAGTTCTCCTATTCTCACTTTTACAGCTTCCCCTTTCTCCTACTCATTTAGTTTATATATATATATATATATATATATATATATATATATATATATAAATGGGTCTACTATACATGGTCGGCATTTCATAATGTCGAAGACCATATGGCCGAGACCATATTATCAGCATTCAAAATGTTGACCATGTAATATAAAAAAAAACACACAACAGTATCTTAACTTCAAACTACTAGCAGGGGGGCTACGGCCCCCCCACATCCCCGTAACTTAAATATACCAATTCTGAGATTGCAGTACAGTGCTGAAATGGAAATCTTTCAATTCCACACTGTATGGAGATGCTGGTTCCGCATGGTTGACATTTCAAATGTCGATCATATGGTCATATGGTCTCGGCCATATGGTCTTCAACATTAAGAAATGTCTATCATGTGTAGAGGACCCATATATATATATATATATATATATATATATATATATATATATGATAACTAAAGCTTTAATAAGTATGAAAGTGGGGAGGGGGTTATTTATACAGGCAGTGCTCTATAGGTTGTATTTAGAGTTATTATTTCCTTTGTTCAGTATTTTTCTTCACATTAATTAATTATCTGTTCTAATTTCAAATTTGAACAGTGAAAGGATGTGTTTATAGTGTTGTAGTATGTGCAGGACTTATTAATTTAATGAGCGAACAATTTTTAATCAAAGTTCCTTTGCTTTACTTAATTTCATCTGAAAAAATAAATGGCTTTTCAGTTAATTTGTGGCTTGTACAGCACATCCATGAGCTATCTGTGTTGAAAGCTTTTTTCTTTTCTTCCCGCTGACTTACCATTTAGTGTTCTAAAGATTTTATGCATGTCTCGAGCCTCTAAGTGTGCCTACAGCTCTCCATTTTCATGAGGAATCATTCATGAGTAAAACAAGGAAGTGAAACTCGACCTTTGAACTTTTAATACCAGGATGATTGTAGAATGTTAAATGGAAAGCAAAAATGGACATTTTACAGTCTTTCAGGCAGAAACTTTTTTTTTTTAATAAAAAAAGGATTATAAATAAAGCACTTATTTATTATACATTCAAGTTTGTAAAAAAATCCTGATGTTTATGTGTTACATGATTAAATGAGCTGGTAAAATGGGGAGATGTAAAATGTGACACAAGCACTTATTTTTACTGTAGCCACTTGCTGCTTGCTGTAAACCTCTGTTATTGTAAAAGTAAAGCAAACTGTGACACATTGAAGTGTACGATAACTTGATACAATACATAAATTCTGTTATTTAATGTTTGAGCTGTTATATAAGCTAATATCTTCCTTACTTATGCTGAATATTTATATACTTAATCCCAGTTTCTACACTTGATGTAGTAGAAAACTAGAGTTTGAACGTGACATGGTCTGATTAGCTAGTGAATTGTTTAGGAAACTAAACAAGCCTAGAACATTATATTCCATGTTGAAGGTTATAAGTGTTTTTATTACTATAGTTCTTACACTAAGTTTGTGTTTTTTTGTCCATAACAAGCATTATTACATATACTTTAAAGGATAAGCATAACAGAACATTATAATGTTGTTTTAATGCAAACCACCTTAAGTAATGACAGTGTATAAATGTTTCTCATTAAATGTCAATGGGTTAAACAACCCCTTGAACTAGTACTCCCTTGTGCACTCGGTAACGATAACTGTTAACCAGCGATCTGCAGAAAGAAATTCAGAGCCAGTGGTGAAACGGACATATTAACAACAAAAAAAACGTGTTTATCCAGATTTCTTCAGCTGAAAGGTCCAGAGCTTTGTAATCTTACTCTGGGAAGGCTGTGTGACATTTCAAATACTGACTCTTTCCCTGCTGAAGACAGTCACTGTAAGAACTCAGGCCCACTGCACCCAGGGATAAAGCCCTGAATGTATCCCAGATTACCTATGTGTGACTAGTGATATTGGTGCTGGAGGGACAAGGCAGAAGATGATGGGAGTGGACAGCCAATGTCGGCTTGCATGTTAGGGGAAAGGGATGCAGACCAGCTCACTGCATTGGAGACACCTGCAGGAATATTACTAGAAAAGCTCACCCAGACTCTACTACACTTTGCTGTGAGGGAAAGTCGTTCACTTTCATCATCCAACTGCTGTAGCCGGGAACAGGCATCCATCTCATCCATGCCAAAAGAAAACACCGCCTAAACATATCCCGGCTATATGTATAAATCAAATGCTCCAAAAGAATGTCAATTCAATTGACAGGCTCATGTTGCTTGAATGTAGAGACTGAGGAAAGCAAATGGAGAGAACGCTCATAGTGGAGTTCTTATGTAAATCAGTGCAATTGCATCTCTAAAGCTGGGATAATCATCTTGTGAACTTAGCGGGAAATGGTTTTAGTTTTCAAAATCAAGACCAGAAGATCTACGTAGGTGAACAAACAGTGAAAAGGCTTTTATTCATCTTGATACTGATTCCTGGCTGTTATTGAACAGAAAGGACTTGGCTGAGTTGGCTCACTGCTGCGACGTTCGGAGGAAGGGAAGCTGTGCAAGACATAATTTCAGCACTAACACTAGATCAAATTTGGTGACCCAAGAACTTCTAACTTTGAAGCAAGAGGCTCAAACCATAATCACCCAATGGCTGTATGAGCACAGCAGATAAGTCGAGGCAGCAAATTGTAATGCTAGCCAAGAGCTTTCTCAGAAAGATGCCCTCAGAGAACTCTCCCTGATTGGACACTGTTTACTTCAGATAAATGAAACATCACCTGAAATGGCACACTTTGTATTCCGACATTCTAGTAGCAAGTGGTAAGAAGCATTAGTGTTCATATGTAAGTTCAATGGTATTGGTATTGATGTTTTTACATTTTAGGCCATGTCATGGGTTTGATGTAGTAATGAAAGCTGTTGTTCATTACTTGAATTGAAAATTTCTGAAAGTTTTGGAGTCTGTATTATTTGTGAAATCTACGGATCTGATAGTTTGTTGTTTGCTATATAGTTTAAAAGGTGTCCATATGGTATCTTCATTTGTGGAATGTTTATGGGGGCATATGTACAGTGACTAATAAGAATTTATGGACAAACTGTGTTTGCACCTGTGAGATCATATGATCGACGGACGAAGAAGCGAAGGATGACATCTGGATGTTTTTTGGTGCGCATATACATTTAGTTACTTGGAGCTTCACATCCACGAAGATTAAGGGAATTACAGTTTTGTAATGATGGACACTGCTTCAAGCATTTTATTTCATTCTAAATGTATGCAGGTCTGTTTTGTTTAACATAATATTTTTGTAACCAGTAATGGTCTACTACAATAGTACAGACTCACTGATTTTTGCTAAATTATTATATGGCAATATATGGGCCTGTTGGGTAATATGTGAGGGCTTTTTCGCATGAGAACATATTTCAAGATAGTTGATGTTATAGGTATACAAATTTGTTCTAATTACCCTATGGACAACATGTTTGGAATTAGTGCATATCAAACCATATAAGAGGGGCATGTTCAAATACATTCCTTTATATAGACATCTATGTAGCTGTGGCTATTTGTGAATTTTCAGGCCTGCTGGTTCATGATATTCAAACTGTTATTAATAAGTGACATCAGATATTTATATTTGACTTATGTATGGTCATTAATGTTTTATATATATATATATATATATATATATATATATATATATATATATATATATATATATTGAACTTATATACACTGAAGATATTATACACACTTGTACACACTGAATATATTATACACTCTTATGCACACTAAAGATGATGTCACTTCTTTTTCTCTCTCCTCTGCTATTTACACTGACATACCTCACATCTTACCACACTCCCCTGTAATCCTCCCCTTGCCCTCCACTAGGAACCTACATCCCTCCCAAGTTCTATCCAGCTCCTACCTTACTCTTCTATGCCCACAGTCAGTACACTCTACCACACTACTTATTTTTCAAAACAAAATGACTCCCCTCACCAAACCAAATCCCAAAGTTAAAAATCCAAATTTCTGTATCCTCTCCCCCAACCTAACTGTTTTCTCTCTATCCTGACATCACTACTCCTTTCAGGTGATATACACCCCAACCCTGGTCCTAATAACCAACTCTCATCTTCCAACTCCTCCACTCCATCTACTATCACTACTACTTCCTCCCCCTACACCTCTAACACTCCCTCTTTTACTACTACCACCCCATCTATTTTCACGTCCCCACACAGAACCAAAAGACTAAATTTCCTCTCCATTAACATTCAGAGCATCTCCAACAAAGTGTCTGAACTTCACGCACTCATACAACACTATAACCCCCACATCTTAACTCTCTCTGAGACCTGGCTAAAACCCTACATCCACAACTCAGAGATCTGCCCCCCTGGTTTCAACATCTACAGATGGGATAGATCTACCAAAAGGGGAGGTGGTGTCGCTATTTTCTATTCTGACTCTCTCAATATCTTACCTCTCACCATTACCCCTCCCTCTTTCCACCTTGCAGAGCTACTCATAGTAACCTGCCATCTCAACACCTACCAAAAACTAGCCATAGCCTCAGTATATATATCCCACCAGGAAATAACATTGCCATCCTTGAAGACATCTTATCTTGGTGTTTTCATCATATCCCCTTTGAAACTATCATTCTTGGCGATGTAAATATAGACTGGAACTCAGTTACTTCTACTACACCTTCTCATAGTCTCAGTCTACATGGTTTTACTTAACTTGTCTCCTCTCCCACCTGACTTAGCAAAACCCACTCCAATTCTATCCTTGACTGGATTCTCGTAAATTCTCCAAATTGGAACCACCAGCCAGGTACACTACCTGATTCCATCAGTGACCACCTGCCTATCCATATTACTAGATACTCACCCAACCTCACTCACCTCATAAAATACATCCATAACCTAAGAAAATTCAATACCACCTCCTTCGATGAAATCCTCTCCAAAATTAACTGGTCGTGCCTATACTCTCTACCTTTAAATGATGCAGTCAGCTACTTCAACCAGACATTCCTAAACATACTCACCTCTCTTGCCCCATCAGGAAAATAAAAGTCAAAGCTAAACATACCCCCTGGCTATCCAAAGAAACCTTCCACCTTATGCATAAAAGAGATGCCACTTGGAAACAATATCAGAAAAGCAAATCTCCTGCCCTCCTACAATCATACAGGGAACTTAGAAACCTTACAAAAAGAGAGTCAACAAGGACAAAAGAAACTTTCACTTCTCTGACCAATATCTGCACACTTCTAACCACCAGAAGTTCTGGACAACCATAAAAAGTCTTCTCAAACCTGGCTCACCCACAACTCCCAACCCTTTTCCCAATCATTCACCCTCAGATACAGCCATCCATTTAAATCACTACTTCACTGATACCATTTCTAAACTAGTACCTAACACCACCAACCCCAACCCTACCTCTAATTATACTTCCAGTTCTACTACTTCCACTACCAAGCCCACACCTTTTTCACATCCCCAGTCTGACTCCACTAACCTCTCAAACCCCTTCATGCTCAAACCTGTCTCTGTTAGTTATATTAAAACTCTCCTCAGTAAACTCAAAACTTGTTCTCCTGCCCCTGATAACCTACCTCCCCAATTCCTTAAACTTGCTGCTAACTCTATTGCCCTTTCTATCACCATTCTAATCAACTTCTCAATCCAAGAATCCACTAGCCCCTCTATTTGGAAGCAATACTACAATATCCCTCTACATAAAGGAGGCAACTCCACAGAACCATCTAAATTCCATCCCATTGCTATTCTTTCTCCACTCTCCAAAATTCTTGAAAAGTGTATCTATTCTCAACTACTTTCTCACCTTACTCAAAACAATCTTTTAACCACCACCCAGCATGGGTTCAGACCCAAACACAGTACTAACACTGCACTCTTATCCTTCTCACATACAGTAGCTGAGGCCAGAGACAATAACAAACTCGTGTCCTGCCTTTTCTTAGATCTCTCAAAGGCTTTTGATATGGTCTCTCACAACCTTCTACTTCATAAACTTTCTCAGCTGAACATTTCCATCCCCACTCGTAATTGGTTCTCAAGTTACCTGTCCAATCGCCTACAAGCAGTTAAATGGCTAAATTCCTTCTCTTCCTTTCTGGCAGTTCAAACTGGTGTTCCTCAAGGCTCAATTCTCTGTCCCCTCCTTTTCAGTCTCTTCACCAATGACCTACACACTGCTTGTAACCTCTCCTCTATCATTCACTATGCAGATGATTCAACTCTGATCTCCATTTCTGACTCTATCAACAACCTCCACCATTCCACCCAAACTTCATTTCATTCTGTTGAGAAGTGGCTCACCAACAATCAACTCATCCTGAACCCCTCCAAAACTAAGCTCTTATTATTCCTGCCTAAAACTCTAGCCCAACACAAATCCAGCTTTCTCTTATACTCTCTAAATGGCACCATCATAAGACCAGACTCACACACTAAACTGCTGGGTGTCATCATAGATGACCAGCTCAAACTAGACCTCCACATACTTCATTCCATAAAGAAAGCACACCAAAAACTGGGCCTGCTTTACAGAAATAACAAATTCCTGGTCCTCAACTCAAAACTGCTGCTAGCTCAATCCTATCTCCTCCCTGCCCTCCTCTATGGCCCCCCTCTATTTTCTAATCTACAAAATAACCTGCTGGCAAAGCTTGGCCAAACCTACAACAAAACTGCTAGATTTGTCACCAGCAGCTCCTATAAATCCCATTACTGCACAGCACTCACAAAACTACATTGGCTTGAACTCCCACACCTTCTGGCTAGAAGTCAGCTAATCCAAGCTTTTACAATTAATTCTAACTCTGACTGTCCATCTCTGTCCAACCTGATCTCTTGGTACACCCCTCCCCATTCCCTGCGCAGCTCCGATAAACACTCACTACAAGTCTATAGACCCAATAAGAACATAGGTAAATTACTCTATAAACACTCCATTTCCCTTATTTGAACAATCTTCCACTCCAAATCAGAAGCCATACCTCCCTTTCTAACTTCAAACATGACCTGATACTGTATCTCCATAACAACCCTATACGTACCTGCAACCACCCTACTTAACCCCTCCCTCTCCCTATACCCACTTTACCACTATGTCTGATCTATAAGACCTTTCCTATTTCTATAACTTACTATATCTATATGCTCTCCCTTCTACACCCTCCATCTAGATCACTTCATCTCTCCTCTACTACTTTCTTCTTCTGCACCATCACTTCCTCTGATCTGAGGTCCCTTGTACATACACGTTTCTCTTTTTATTACTCCTGCACTAGTTTCTTCCTCAGATCTGAGGCCCCCTGCACATACATAATTTCTCCTTCTAGCCACTTATCTAATAATGCCATATTATTTTCAAATGATTACCTATAACCTTAATTCCCTTACTGCATACCTCTTGGATTGATTATCATTGTTTTTCCTTTTACACCCTTATTATTATACTTTTGTATATAGCTTTGTTTTATTCCATGGAGTACATTATTTTTTTTTCTTATCCATTGTATTCATGACATTGTTTTGCTCTGTATTATTGTAAACTTGTCTCTACTTGTATGTCTGTTTGGGGCTTTTCCCCTTGGGTCTCCACTGAAAAAGGGTAAATTCTTACCCAGCTGGACCAACCCGGTTAACAAATGCAAAATAAATAAATAAGTAAATAAAATAAATATCTTTCTGTGCATAAAGCTGATACAATTTTTGTTCAAGAGACCCAACTATTGTCAGAAGATTTAAATAGAATATTGTTTAAAGATTATTCAGTTTTAGTTCATTCTCAGTTTAAACATAAAAGAAGAGGTATTATGATACTATGGAAAACACTTTAGACCCACCCAAGACTGTGGATTCTTATTCAGATACAAATTGCATGCTGGGATTGGTGGTAGTAAAAATGGGAAAAAAGATTCTATACTCTTATAAACACATATTGGTTACCAGGTTTAGGTATGAAAACTGTTAAGAGTTACTTGGACAGTATAACATTACACTCCAGAGGTGAGGTGTTGATAGCAGATGATTTTAATTGCATATTATCTAACAGAGACACCACCAATATGAAAGCATTTAGAATATCACCAGTAGCAAAACATTTAAATAACTGTATTAATACAATGGGCTTAAAGATATTTTTGAATTAAAATTAGCTTCTCCCCTGAATTTCAAATATTATTCCTACAGATATGGCACACAGACCAATATTGATACAGTTTTAGTATCAAGTACTTTATATTCTAAGATAAATGGAGTATTGATAGGTTCATAGGTTCATAGGTTCATACTAGGCTATCTGCCCGAGGGCATTTACAAGCCTAGCCCATAGTTTTGTGGCTTACTCCACCCCTTTAATATGGGGAACTATACCCATTATTTTGCTGTGCCTCTGTCGAGCAGTGACACTGAGGTAATCCCTGGGGTATATCTGTGATCTCCCATCCATTGGTCAAGATTTCTCTTGAACAAGGCCAGCGAGGTGCTCTGCCTCACATATACCGGGATTTTGTTCCACAGCATAGGGAGTCTTTGGGTGATGAATCTATCCCTCCAGCACGTCCTATTAATAGCCGTGTCGAGGTTTAAGTCTCCCGCCCTTGTGGCTCTGACGGATCTAGATTTTTTGAGGTGAAGCATATTCATCAAATCTGGGTTTGACATGGCCTTGTATGTTAGGCAAAGGTCACCTCTGAGCAAGCGGTGGCGACTGAATAGAGCTGGAGTTCTTTCAGTCGGGCAGCATAGGACAGATGTTTAAGACCCTTTATCCTTTTGGTGAGGAACTTTTGTGGCCTCTCCAGCTGCTGCAAGTGTCGGGTCAGATACATTCCGAATGGGGCATTGTACTCAATCATTGGTCTGATGAGTGATGAGTATAGGGAGACTATGACCTCCCTTGATCTAGATGAGAATCCCTTCATGATAAGGTGGGCAATGTAGAAGGTCTTCCTAACTACTTTAGCTACATGGGTGTCGAATGACAGACTACTATCAACCTGGGTCCCCAGGTCCCTGATAACTTCTTCTGTGCTCAGTGGATTGCCACCTATTTGGTAGCTAGGGGTAACCTTGTTTTTCCCGAAGGGTATGACTATGCATTTTTGGCATTTAACTTTAGGCCATGGCTCTGGCACCAGTTATCCATTTCTGTGAGACCCTTCTGAAGGATATCTGTGTCAGATGTGTTTTCTACTATGGCCCAGTTTGCAGTCATCTGCAAACTTTGTCAGCCATAACCCTCCTGTGTTTGCTTGTACTTGGAAAAGTAGATGCCAAACAAGAGTGGGCCCAGGACTGAGCCCTGTGGTACACCACTTGTGACAGGCTTTGAGTCTGAAATGGCGCCAGCAACTCTGACCCTGTGGGTTCTGTCACTCAGCCAGTTTGCAACCCATCTTGTGATGTATGGGTTAACATTTAAGCTGATGAGTTTTTCAATGATACCCGAGTGGGGTATTGTATCAAGGCCTTCGCCAGATCAAGGTAGGCTGTATGGACTGCCTTTCCTCATCAATGGCTTTGGTGACTGTTTGAAAAGTCAACCAAGTTTAGAAGGCATGATCTGCCTTTGACAAAGCCAAACTGGGATGGATCCAAAGTCTGCAAATTCCCTATGTCTTTATTTATGAGGTCCATTATGATCCTCTCCATGGCTTTGCAGATAAGGCTTGTCAAGCTAATGGGCGGTAATTTCCAGGGTCGGTGGAGGCACCGCCTTTGTGAAGTGGGACCACAGTTGCAGTGCGCCACTCCCTGGGTACGTATCCAGAGGTAAGACTATGATTAAACAGCTGTCCTAGCTGTGGGTTTAATTCCTTGTTGAGTTCGTGGAGCACACAGCCGGGGACACCATCAGGTCCCATGGATGCTGTGTTTTTTGCTTTGGAGAGAGCAGTTCTCACTTGGGCGTTGGACATGTTTGGGGGCTGCAATCGCTTGGTATAGTTATCTCTCCTTTTCAGGGGAGGGGAGAAGTTTACACTGAACCTGTCAGCCAGTATGTTGGCAATGTCTGTAGGATCAGTAATATTCACATCATTTTGAACTAGTTCTGAGCATATCTGGGAGTTTCCTCCCAGGTTTCTAACATAGCTAAAGAAGGCCTTATGATTGTCTTTTGAGTCTTTAGCTATTTTTCTCTCAAAATTTGCTTTGGATGATTTTATGAGAGCTCTTAGTTTTTACTTGTAGTGATCAAGGGTGTCTTACCTTTTAAGGATTTTGCTCTATCTTGTAGTAGCTTCCTCCTTTTGTTGTAGAGTTTGTTTATGGCTGGGGTCCACCAGACTGGACGCTTGCCTTTGGTACAAAGAGTCTTTGTTTTGCTTGGGATTGCCTTATCCATGCAGTCCTGCAGGTGCTGGTAGAAGGCATTTGTAAGTGATTCAGCGGCTTGAGTACTGTTTTCCGCGCTCGGGGCCTTAAAGGAGACCACACTAGTCTTTAGAAGTGTGAAGTCGGCTTTCGAGAAGTTCTTTACTGTGGTCTTTTTTATTTCAGGTGGGGGTGGGATGAGGACCTCCAGCGAGATTAGTTTGTGATCTGATCTCACCAGTGAGGGGTATACTTCCGGTGTTGAACATTTTGCTCCCATGTTCGTGATGATGAGATCAAGTATGTTTTCTCCTCTTGTGGGGATGGTGACTAGTTGTTCCATGGCATTTGAGTTTATGAATTCCAGGAACTTTTGGGCTAGGGTGTTTGGGCTTGAGTAGTGTTCCCAGTCTATATTAGGGCAATTGAAGTCACCTAGTATGATGGTGTTTGGTGATACATTTATCCCCTCTTGTGTTTTCAGGAAGGCCATGTGAGGTTCCTGAGTTTGTGAGGGTGGCCTGTAACATGCTACAATTTGCAGAGCAGTCTTGCCTATGGTTAATTGCACCTGGATGGTCTCCGATGCATCGTGCGTTGCCACCAGTCTTGAGGTGTGGGTGTCCTTGATGAATATGGATACCCCCCCTCCTTTCTTGGTATTGTCCGGATTTTGGGGCCGGAACGCATGATATGAGGTAAAACCTGATAGTGCTGGGGTGCTCTCAGGAGCCTTGAACCAGGTTTCTGTCACAGCACAGACATCGATGTTCTCCATACTGAGAAGGGCCTCGAGTGCGTGCATTTTGAGATTTAGACTTCTGGCATTGAGCAGCATTACCCTTAGTTTTTTCCTTTTTGTGTTCTAGGGTGGTAGGTTTAGAATTTGAGCCTTGCCTAAAAAAGGCACTATGGGGTGGCAAGAGTCTTTGCCAATATCCGAATCCCAGGGTGACAGGTGCAAGCCGTCCCTTGGCAGCGTGGCTTGTCCAGCATGTCATCCCAGGCAGACAGACATTGGATCCCCTTTGAATGACACCAGAGTTTAAGCCAATTGTTAAAGCTGATCATCTTATCTCTGTATTGTGGTATCATTCTTGGTGAAGGTAGGATACTGCTCAAGGTCAGGGTCATACCTGCCTGGGCTACATAATCAGAGAGCTCCTCAATGTCTCTTTTCATGTAGTCCAAGGAGATACGTCTCAGGTCGTTTACACCAGCGTGGACAATGACTGAGTCGTATTTGTACCTGCTGTTGAGAGACCTGAGTGCTTGCGTTATGTGGCGGATTCTAGCACCCGACAGGCAGCTTACTGTGAACTTTATCCTTACTCAATCTGGTGAGCGGGACGTCAGTGTGTCTGACTATGGAGTCACCAATGACTAGTGTGTCTGGCATTGAGTTTGGCCTTAAGGGCTGTGACTGTTTGACACTCTGACTGTGAGGTCTATGTGTTGCAGGTGCTGTGTTGTGAGGTGGTGGTTGTTTGGGTGTCTGCTTTGGTGGCCTCTGCTGTTTTGGTAGATTTTTGATCAGAGCCTCCGAGTATATCTTTGTGTGTTTATGTGTATGATTTGAGGTTGTGATGGTACTATGTGAGACTGGGTCTATAGTGTGTGTGGTAACCTTCTCCTCCTGACTGGTCTTGCCAGTCCTATGATGAGAGAGCTCAGCCTCCAGTTTGGCCGTATAGTTGCATCTCTCGCATGTATTTGTGTTTTGTGGGAGGAGGAGAGGGTTGTCTGTGTACATGAGGCAATTGTAACATTGCCTCAATATTCCCAGGTTCACCAGCTGAGCAGGAGAGGACACTAGCAACTGATCCCTCGACATGCTAGAAGGACTAGACAAAAAAACTTTAAAAGAGATTCCGGGGGACGTGGGTGACCGAGAAATGGGGGGTTGCCTTTTTGGGGTGCTATCTATAAGAGTGCCGTATCAAGGTAATAAGTACTGTAGGAGCAAGTGCTAGGTTTAACAGATAGAGAATAGTCTACTTGGAGTCAACTAGAGATGATCTTTTTAGTTATAGGATACGCTGATTAGATCAGTCTGACTCTATCAACAACCTCCACCATTCCACCCAAACTTCATTTCATTCTGTTGAGAAGTGGCTCACCAACAATCAACTCATCCTGAACCCCTCCAAAACTAAGCTCTTATTATTCCTGCCTAAAACTCTAGCCCAACACAAATCCAGCTTTCTCTTATACTCTCTAAATGGCACCATCATAAGACCAGACTCACACACTAAACTGCTGGGTGTCATCATAGATGACCAGCTCAAACTAGACCTCCACATACTTCATTCCATAAAGAAAGCACACCAAAAACTGGGCCTGCTTTACAGAAATAATAAATTCCTGGTCCTCAACTCAAAACTGCTGCTAGCTCAATCCTATCTCCTCCCTGCCCTCCTCTATGGCTCCCCTCTATTTTCTAATCTACAAAATAACCTGCTGGCAAAGCTTGGCCAAACCTACAACAAAACTGCTAGATTTGTCACCAGCAGCTCCTATAAATCCCATTACTGCACAGCACTCACAAAACTACATTGGCTTGAACTCCCACACCTTCTGGCTAGAAGTCAGCTAATCCAAGCTTTTACAATTAATTCTAACTCTGACTGTCCATCTCTGTCCAACCTGATCTCTTGGTACACCCCTCCCCATTCCCTGCGCAGCTCCGATAAACACTCACTACAAGTCTATAGACCCAATAAGAACATAGGTAAATTACTCTATAAACACTCCATTTCCCTTATTTGAACAATCTTCCACTCAAAATTAGAAGCCATACCTCCCTTTCTAACTTCAAACATGACCTGATACTGTATCTCCATAACAACCCTATACGTACCTGCAACCACCCTACTTAACCCCTCCCTCTCCCTATACCCACTTTACCACTATGTCTGATCTATAAGACCTTTCCTATTTCTATAACTTACTATATCTATATGCTCTCCTTCTACACCTCCATCTAGATCACTTCATCTCTCCTCTACTACTTTCTTCTTCTGCACCATCACTTCCTCTGATCTGAGGTCCCTTGTACATACACGTTTCTCTTTTTATTACTCCTGCACTAGTTTCTTCCTCAGATCTGAGGCCCCCTGCACATACATAATTTTTCCTTCTAGCCACTTATCTAATAATGCCATATTATTTTCAAATGATTACCTATAACCTTAATTCCCTTACTGCATACCTCTTGGATTGATTATCATTGTTTTTCCTTTTACACCCTTATTATTATACTTTTGTATATAGCTTTGTTTTATTCCATGGAGTACATTATTTTTTTTTCTTATCCACTGTATTCATGACATTGTTTTGCTCTGTATTATTGTAAACTTGTCTCTACTTGTATGTCTGTTTGGGGCTTTTCCCCTTGGGTCTCCACTGAAAAAGGGTAAATTCTTACCCAGCTGGACCAACCCGGTTAACAAATGCAAAATAAATAAATAAGTAAATAAAATAAATATCTTTCTGTGCATAAAGCTGATACAATTTTTGTTCAAGAGACCCAACTATTGTCAGAAGATTTAAATAGAATATTGTTTAAAGATTATTCAGTTTTAGTTCATTCTCAGTTTAAACATAAAAGAAGAGGTATTATGATACTATGGAAAACACTTTAGACCCACCCAAGACTGTGGATTCTTATTCAGATACAAATTGCATGCTGGGATTGGTGGTAGTAAAAATGGGAAAAAAGATTCTATACTCTTATAAACACATATTGGTTACCAGGTTTAGGTATGAAAACTGTTAAGAGTTACTTGGACAGTATAACATTACACTCCAGAGGTGAGGTGTTGATAGCAGATGATTTTAATTGCATATTATCTAACAGAGACACCACCAATATGAAAGCATTTAGAATATCACCAGTAGCAAAACATTTAAATAACTGTATTAATACAATGGGCTTAAAGATATTTTTGAATTAAAATTAGCTTCTTCCCTGAATTTCAAATATTATTCCTACAGATATGGCACACAGACCAATATTGATAAAGTTTTAGTATCAAGTACTTTATATTCTAAGATAAATGGAGTATTGATTGTTTCTTCTTTATCCTCTCACAATGCCATCACATTTAAAATAACTTTAAGCCCAAACACCCTAAACTCTTGTCTTAGAATTCCAGCATATATATAACTAAATTAAAAGTTTTTCAAGATTATTTTTTACAGGAAATTAATCAATCCTTAGAACTAAATAATAACTGTGAGGTCACAGATATATTTCTTTGGGATACATTAATGGTTGCATTATTTGGCAAAGTGAAAAACTGGTACCTATCTAAAAGGAAAGAGTGGGACTGGGAACTAACAGCTCTTCAAGCAGAAATTGATAAGTTAAAATTAAATCTAAAACCAAAGGATAAAGAAGCAAATACTAAGATATAAACAAAAAATACCAGGATATTCTTCAACATAAGAAATCAATTAATCTAGAAAAAATCAAATTGGAATCATATTCAATAAACCTTAAATGTTTACATAAATTAGCAATCAGATTGAAGAACATGAATAAAATAAATCCTACTTAAACCTGCATTGTCATGCTCCAGTTTGTATTCATTCCTATATACACCTTAGCACGGATATAAATAGGACGTGCTGGAGGGATAGATTTATCACCCAGAGACTCCCCATGCTGTGGAATAAAATCCCGGTCCATGTGAGGCAGAGCACCTCGCTGGCTCTGTTCAAGAGAAATCTTGACCGGTGGATGGGAGATCGTAGGTTTACCCTGGGAATCATCTCTGTGTCACTACTGGACAGAGGCACAACAAACTAATGGGCACAGTATTTCTAACATAAGGGGCGGCGTAAGCCACATAACTTTGGGCTAGGCTTATAAATGCCCTAGGGCAGTTAGCCTAGTATAAACCTATGAACCTATGAACCTATAAAGAAATAGCATACAAAGAAAAGAATAAAACATTAAAAGCAACAGACCTATCCGATATATTAAAATATTTTAAAATCATTATGATGAAATAAATAAAACACGAGCATCCATAAATAATATTGACATTTTAGATAGATTCCTAAGAGATAATATTGAACATAAACTGTCAAAAGAACATAGAAGTAAGTTAGATAAACCCTTTGCCTTTAAAAAGTTAAAAGAACAAATAGATTAAAGGCAAAGCATGAGGTCTTGATAGGATTATTCTGGAATCATAAAATCTTCTTCCAGATAACACTCTAAGAATCTTACTAAACACTTTTGAAGGAGTTAAGAGTACCTCTAATATTCCTCCTTCCTGGAAATATTCACTTGTCTCTCCCATCTTAAAACCAAATAATGATCCAACTTCATCATATAGACCTATATCTCTCTTGAATATAGACTATAACATTTTTTATGTCTATTCTGGCAAAAAAGACTAAACACAATACTTCCAGGTTTAATAAATGAAGATCAAACAGGATTCATAACCAATAGGAAGGCAAATGACAACATAATAAGGCTTTTTTCTTTAATTGATATAGCAAATAAAAAAGAATTAATATTAATAAGCTTAGATTTAGATAAAGCATTTCATTCAATAAATTTGTCATATCTATTTAGAATACTATACCACTATAACTTTTTCTTTTGAATGTACAAATTTAATTTAAAAACATTATGCTAATTATGTTTCTTTTGTAAAAAATAGGTTATTTTAGTCCTAGTCCCTTATCATCTTAAAAGGCACAAAACAAGGATGCCCCTTATCTCCCCTACTATTTGCACTGGCCTTAGAACCATTTGCTAAGTTTAGAAGATCAGATATAAATAAAAAAGGTTACAAATTAAATGATAAACTTTCACCAAAAATACTGTTATTTGAAGATGACATACTAATCACCTGTGGAAATGTTGATGCATCATTGGAACATCTAGTTGGATCTACGGATTATTTTGAGACAATATCAGGTTTAAAATGTAATCACAAGAAAGCAAAAACATTACTAATTAAACAGATAATATCAAACTTAAATTATTTTACCATTTTAGCAGGAAGAACTCACAACTAAAATATTTAGGGATGACAATTGAATCCAATTATAAAAAAAATCACTGTCAGTCAACTACCAACATTTAATTGATAAAGTTACAGAACTAACAGAGCATTCAAATGAATTATTTTTTTACTTTTGAAGATAGATTATCCCTAATCAAAATAATCATACTACCAAAAATCTTATTTATTAGTCTTCCCCCATCTAAATGAATTATTAAGAAATTAGATTTCCTACTGCTTAAGTTTTTATTGTATCCTAAAAAATAGAGAATTTCCTTAAATTGGCATACTAAAAGTTGGAAATAGGGTGGTATACATTTTCCCAATATTGATTTATATATTAAATCTGTTATTATTAATGCATTACTCCAGTGCTTAACTCCACATATTCTTCTTGCTGGAAATCAATTCATGAAATCATGATAATAAATAATAATGAAGCAATAATTGAACCTTTCTTAAATATTGAAAGGAATGTCTTCATATGGGCCCTAAAATATACTTTAAATGATAAACATAAATTTATTCTCTTTCCCCTCATAAATAACATTCTTTTAATATTCAAAAGATTTATGTAATCAAATTACTTACCTAAAGATTTATTAATAATACTATTCCGGCTAGCTTTTACCAAATGAATATCTAATATCCTTTAACATAAGAAAAATGCAAGACCTTAAAGATAGTATGCTGATTTACTGGCATCAATTTTTGAATGCAAACAAATTTCATTCAGTGGACTATCTGATAGCTAGATATAGCTTGCAGAATAATAGTTGGCTTGACATTCAATCATGTAAAGTATTCATTCAGGATAAAATCAAATCAGTGTTAGATACACAGAATAAAAGTACCCCTAAAATCCTAGATATCTTCTCTAATATTAACTTTAACTCAAATATAGGCACCCAATCCCTATCATATAAAAATCATCAGAAATGACTTTGTCTCTCCTGATACATCCTTTTGAAAATTTCTAAAGAAAAATAAATAAAGAAGAGTTCACTGAAACTAACAGACAAAACTTATCTAAAGTCAGTAAGTAAATCTGCTTTTTCCCCTTAATGAAGAATATTTACATGGAAATTTTTACATGGGAGTTTTTTAACTCCCCATAAAATTGCAGTTATTTATAAAACAGAAAATACACTTTTGTTGGAAATGTGAGACAGTACAAGATGCTGACTGGCTTCACGTGTTTATTGAATGCAAAATGCTAAGATCCTTTTGGTCTGATTTTAGGAACTTTTGTAAAGCTTTGTGGTCAGATAATTGCACTGTTACAGATTCCCTTGTATTATTTAATGCCCCAATCCCAGTGGTAATACCAAAGTCTCAGATGCCTCGTCAATGGTCTATCTTAACTATAGCTAGGAAAGCCATTACAATATACTGGAAATGTAAGACTACTATCTCATTTATCAATGAATTTATTCATCTAGCTAAAATGGTTTGTAACAGTGAAATCTCCACTATAAAGATGAGAACTAGAAATGTAACACATCAAGTCATTGCTTGGCAGAAATTGTATAAATTGCTAGAGAAATATTGGTTGTTTCTTCGGATATATCTTCCTACGAAATGTGTATACAGTTTGTGTATAGTTATATTTATAAATTGTTAATGGTTTTTGACTTGTAAAATTAAATATTTTTTTTAAATGAAAAGGGTCCAAGAACCAACCTCTATATATCAAACTAATTGCAATATCAACATTTCAAATCATTTTGACTGAAGTGGAGTGTAGTTTGCTCATATTAGTGTTTTCTTCTGTTATTTTATCATGATCTTATAAACAATTCTAGTTACTTAGTATGATAGGTAGATCTTCTGACTGGTAACTCAAGTTGTTATTATAATTTATTCACTGATATTTCCATTTCTTTTTTCAGGTGTAAAATTGGGGTCAGTCTGTTTTTGGTGTCCTGTGGAAGCTTCAAATGCTTTCTGCCAACCGCAGCACCTTCTGTTTGTGTTATATATTACATAGGTAGCACATGTTCAGTGACTGCATCTTTCTTTATCCAGGTGTCTATTATTATTTAGGTAGCACTTGTTCAGTGATTGCAGATTTATTTATCTAAGTTTCCATTATTATTTAGGTAGCATGTGTTCAGTGATTGTATCTTTCTTTTTCCAGGCGTGCATTATTACCTTAGATAGCACATGTTTAGTGACTGTATTGTTCTTTATCAAGGTGTGCATTATTACTTAAGTAATGCATATTCAGTGATGGAAAATATCTGCTAGTACTTTTGCAAAAAAATTCCCAGATCTGAACCAAACTTCTAACACTGGCATTGTCAAATTACATGCAACTGCCAGTAAAAAGTTCTGCTGGCAAACCATGCTTAGAGAAAGCAGATTTAGGTTCATAAATTCATAGGAAGTTACTAGGCTAGCAGACCTAGAGCCTTTACAAGCCTAGCCATGTTAATCCCAGTATCCCCATTTGTTTTTTTTTGGGTAGTTCACAGAATGAATTTATGAACAGACTGGGTCTGTGACCAACACCAGCTACCTCTGTCCATGAGGGACATGGGTGCCACCCAGGGATGAATTTGCGGTCTCCCATCCAATTATCTAGGTTTTATTTGAATAGGGTTAGTGAGGATCTATGTTTTATGTGAATAGGGAGTCTATTCCAGAGAAGCAGCAGTCTTTGGCAGACATAGCTGTCTTTCCAGCATGATCTGTTAATGACACAAACTAGGTTGAGATCTCTAGAGCTAATGGCTCTTGAGGCATTTGACTTGTGGATGTGCAGCATGTTCATTAGGGCAAGGGTTGGAGATTGTCCTATAGGCCAGGTACAAGTCACCTTTCAACAGCCTATAAGATGAAGAGTAAAGTTACAGGGCTTTCAGCCTGTCCATGTAGGCCATGGTTTGGAGTCCCTGTATCTTCTTAGCGAGAAACCTTTGAGGTCTCTCCAACTGCTGCAGGTGCCTGGTGAGGTACATGCAAAACAGTGCATTATACTCTATTAGTGGTCTTATGAGAGTCGAGTACAATGGAGTTATAACATCCCCTGACCTGGATGTTATGCCCTTGCTTATGAGGTGCACTACATAGAAGGCTTTCCTTACCATTGTGGAAACTTGGTGGTCAAAGTTCAAATTGCTATCAACAAGTTTTCCCAAGTCACTCACCACTGAGTTGGAACTCAAAAAGAGTGCTGTCAGTATCATAATTTGTAGGGAATTCTGTTTTGCCAACGGGGATAATAATGCATTTTTTTTGCATTTAGTTTTAGACCATGGCTTTGGTAACAATCATTTGTTTGTGTTAGTGCTTCTTGTAATATGTTGACATTGTTGGGGGCCTCAAAGATTGTTCCCAGTTTGCAATTATCAGCGAACTTGATGAGCCAAAGGCTGGCTACTTTGGCCTGGGCTTCTGAGAAATAGATGACAAACAGTAAGGGGCCCAACACAGACCACTGTGGTACTCCAATGGTGATGGGTCTACAGGTGGAGGTGGTGTCACCAATTTTGACAGCGTGTGTTCTGTCAGTGAGCCAGTTGGCTACCCATCTAGTAACATAAGGGTTAATCCCTATCTGGGGAGTTTCTAAATCATGCCAGAGTGAGGAAGTGTGTTGAAAGCATTGGCAAAGACAAGATAGGTTGTGTGCACTGTCCTACCTTCATCCGTGGCTTTGGTGACATTCTCAAAGAAGTCTACCAGGTTTAATAAGCATGATCTGCCCTTAATGAAGCCAAGTGGGGTTGGGTCCAGTGTTTGGAGGTCACTTCTGTCCTTGTTGATAAGGTCCATGATATTTTTTTTTATGGCCTTGCAGATGAGGCTGGTTAGACTTATGGGCCTGTGGTTCCCAGGGTCAGTTGATGGCTCCTCTTTGTGCAGGCATGCATTTAACTACATTTTCTGTTGTCATTCAACCTGAATACTTATTGATAAAGGAAGCTAACATTCAATAGATAGTAATTTTTGATTATTACAGGCAAAAAAAAAAAAAAAAATGGACACCTATCTTCTGATAATTTCTTTAGGGCTAATAATATGCCTTTCATGGCTCATTATAGGATTGTCATGTCAGGAGACTTAATAAATAGCACATGGACAGCAGATACAGTCTAACCTTTTTGATTTCTGTCCATCAGTCTGAATTATATAGAACTAAACATACCTCTCAATCTGTTATAGCAAGACATCTGGACAAAGCAATAAATAATGGGGGGGGGGAACAAAGGCCCAAAAATATGTACAATTTTTAAATATTGCTCTTACAAATTTAGAAAGTAGATAGACTAAAAGGTTTTGAATTAATATGAATTTTCTGAAGGGTATGAAGTCTGAAACTCAAATGACTGCCATTATATTCTGACTTCAACCCTCAATGGTTTGCCAGAAAACCACAATTTTGGACATTCTGCAAAAATCTGTACAGTTGAGAGGTAAGTCTGTGTATCACATGACATGTGAATCACTGTAAGTAATTCATTAGCATCTAAAGGTGTATGCTCCTTACCTAGACAGGATTACTTGATGGACATGCTGGATGAATGACACTTCAGCTGCATTGTGCTGGCATTTTCTTGGTAGGTACCTCATTTTACATGCTTTTCTCTTGCACTTTTCAGTTCATATGTGTTTTTCATGGATTTTTCTGCAATTGATCTCCAAGTCTTCTTGGTATTAAAATCTTGCTGTCCTTATATAGTATGCCATCCATGACAGTTAGCTTTCCTATGTATTCCAATCCTTTTAACATTTAACACACTCTCATCTTCCTCTTTGTCCCTCCAGCACCCATGCTACTAATCAAACATGGGTCATCTGGGCATAGTCAAGGCTTTATCCCTCTGCACCTTGGGGCCATGTCCCAGCAGGGCCATGTTAATAACCATCATAAGAAAAGAAAATTTGTTTGAAAGAATTGATATAGTCCTGTTAGCACTTCTACTGTGCTAAGAGTTTCTTATAACACTGTCAGTAACTCTGCTGAGACATACAACCATTTTGTGGCAAGAAACCTTATTTTCCAGAATACTACTGACAGCTACTGAGATTGCACAAAGATGAATATAACACTAAGCACTAATGTAAGTACACAAAACAAAGTACTGGCCAGCTTACGTCACCTTCTGGAATATTCTTTACGATCATAAATCATACACTCTAAACTGACAGAAAAATAGTACAATCATGATCTGGTATCAGATCATGAAGTTACATTTCAGAAAGTTAGCATGCTCTGCACCTATACTTTTCCTTTACAAAACTAATGCTGAATTCATTACAGAACTTGTAATTAAAGCAAGGACTGAATACAGTTGCAGACTGTCAATGAACACCACTGCTTCTCCTAGGCAACCAATGTTCTATAACATTCCTTAGTCTATAACAAGACAGAGTTGCGTCTTCTTATTCAAACTTGCAACATACAGCTGTAGCACCTGTGTCTCACAGAACACAAATGTGTTTTATTGCTTAGCTTGACCAGAAATAATGAATGAAATAATTCTACTAGAAAAAATTCATTATGACACTTATATTTCAGTACTTCACCCTTTTAACATACTGAAGTCAATCTGCGGACAAAAATATGAATTAGTAATTTCAGTTTATGTCACCAAGCACCCAGAAACTCCCTCACAGCAAATAGCAATCACCAAGAGACCACTGCAAACAGTTAGTCCTACGCTGGAGTCAGCTTTGGATGCCAAAGGAAATTCTGGCAGATCTTCATGTCCTGGGCAATAGCTGTCTTGTGCCAAATTCTACAAGTCAAGCAAATATGTATATCTATCTAAATGCTAAAAGCCAAAGTATGAAAAGTGAGCAGAAAGGAAAGACCTTGGACAAACTATTATCTTTATGGCTTATTTTCTATCAGATAGCTGCCAAAGTTTTCTTTGGGGCTTTCTCCCTTTGATCTCCTATATGGGCAGTAGACAGCAAAAGAAGCTTAGCAAGAGGAAAATACATCACAATACTGTTGTTTAGGAATGGAGCATATTTGCTCTTTATGTAAATGAGGCTAGAAAGTACAGTTGTGTAAAATCTTACTATAACAGTAGATGTTCTTCTTTTCACTGTTGCAATATTCTTTACAATAAGGATCCCCTGCCAAGGGAAGCCCAGTGTCTGGCCAGCATACCAAAGCCTTTTGATTGTAAAGGGTATGCTGTAAGTCAGACATATGCTCCCTGCGCATGGAGCAGGTCATAAAGGTGACGTCTGGATGTACCATGCTCAGAACTGAAAAAGCCCCAGTAGGAATGACAGTCCAAGGATAAAAGTAGGTAACAAGCAAATCCAGAAGGAAAAAGGACTTCACTGCAACAGTGAAGAGGACAGCTACTGTTATGGTAAGATTTTACAAAACTGTACTATGTCATTTCACATTACTGTTGCAGTATTCTTTACAACAGGGTAAGTGCAACAGCTCAGGAAGAAAACTTGGAGGAGGAAGAGCCAGCAGGGCTCTCTATGAAGCCATATAGAATGGTCCTGGCAAAGCCAGCTCTGGCCCTAGAAATCACATCCAACTTATAGTGCTTAGTTGCACAGAAGTCCAGGTTGCTGCCTCAAGAATAGAATTTGTATCCAAACCCTTGAAAAAGCACCAGAAGAAGCCACAGCTCTAGTGGAATGAGCCTTAACAGAAGAAGGAAGGCTCTTCCCATGAAAAGAATAGCAAATAGAAATGGCTTTAGATATCCAAGAAGAAATGGTTTGTTTGGAAACCTAAAGACCTAGGATGAAAAACAACGAAAAAGCTGTTCAGATTTACAAAAAGCTTTAGCCTTAGCCAAATAAAATCTGAGTTGTCTGTGCAAATCTAAGGTGTGCAAAACCTTCTTACTAGCAGACTACTGAGAAGGGAAAAAAGTGGGCAAATAAATAGACTGATTAAGAGACAACTCATTATCTACCTTGGGCATAAAAGAAGGATTAGTATGAAGGGACACCCTGCCTTATGGAAAACTAAAAAAAGGAGGATCAGCCATAAGGACTTGCAGCTCAGACACCCATCTGGCAGAAGTAAGGGCCAAAAGAAGAACAGTCTTCCAAGAACACCACTGCAAGGAAGCTGAAGCAGAAGGCTCAAAAGAAGCCAGAGTCAATTTTTCTAAAACAAAATGATGGTTCCAGGAAGGACAAACAAGCTTCCTGGGAGGCCTAATGTGAAGGACAGCTTTAAGAAATTGTTTGGCCTCAACTCTAGAGTCTAAAGGGGAAGTCAAAGGCAGACAAGCAAAGATAGCTGATAGGTAGGCCTTAACAAAAGAATATGCCAACCCAATATTAAACAATTCACACAAATAAGAGAGAACCAAGGGAACATACAGTAAGTGGATCCAGGTGACAAGAAAGACACCAAACAGAAAACGTCTTCCATTTGGATAAGTAAGATTTTATACCAGTATGTTACCTGTCCTCCTGCAGGACCTGAAGCACTTCCTCAGAAAAAAAGGTGTCTGTAGGAGATCAAAACCTTATCACCCACAATGTCAGCTGAAGAGTGGAAAAGTGGGAATGGATGAGAGATCCTTTGTCTTGTGTGAGTGGGTCCATCCTATGAGGTAACTTGTGATGATTGCCTTGGCAAGATGCAGAAGAAGAGGGAACCAATGTTGTCTTGGCTAAAAATGAGTCATCAGCAAGATTTTGGGAGCTTCCTGTTTCATCTTGAACAGGAATTTTGGAATGAGAGGAAGGGGAGGGAAGGCATAAAGGAACATCCCCTTTCAAGAAAAAGAAAGGGTGTCCACCTTCCAGGCCAGATGGTGTGGGACTCTGGCACAAAATAGAGGAAGTTGTCTGTTCAGAGGGGAGGCAAATAGATCTACTTGAGGAGTACCCCACTGGTGGACAATGTCCAGAAATACATCCATGTGAAGCATCCACTCATAGGATTGTGTTATGGACCTGCTCAGAGAATCTGACACTATGTTCTGATCTGAGGGAATGTAAACTACCTGAAGGGTCACCTGATACTGGATAGCCAGCTCCCAAAACTGAAGGGCTAACCTCCAAAGGAGATAAGACCTTGTCTCCTCTTGCTTGTTGACATACCCCATCACTGTGGTATTGTCTGTGAGAATCCTGAGGAGCCCTGGAAGGAAAGGAGAATGAAAAGCCTGAAGAGCCAGCAGAAGAGCTCTCATTTCTTTGACAGTGATGTGGGCTTTCTTTTGACAAAGCAACCAAAGGTCTTGTACCTTCAGAGGGTCCATGTCCATGTCCAATGCATCTGTGAAAAATTCTTGAGAGGGGATTGGAGGTTGAAAAGGAAGCTCTGGGTTGAGGGACAACTGACAAATCCACCACTGAACTTCCAGCTTGAAGCAAGGAAGTAGAGGGACTAGAAAATTTAAAGGATGAGAATAATGAAACCAAACTGACTTTAGAAACCACTGAAGCTTTCTCATGTGGATCTTGGCTAGAGGGAACACAGGAATGGTGGAAGCCATGTAACCCAGAGCCCTCAGAAATTCTCTAGCTGTGATTCAAGCCAGAGGAAGAAGGTATTGAAAGAAAGCAATGAGAGTTAAGGCCTTGGGAGGAGGCAGGGTACAGTCTGGATCCTGCAACCCAGAAAAACATGATCCTGAGAAAGAGTCAGGAATGACTTCTAGTAATTTACTATAAACCCCAGGCTTTGCAGGAAAGAAATAGTAAAGTATAGATGTTGAAGTAAGATCTCTTGAGAGGAGGCTTAAATAAGCAGGTTGTCCAGGCAGGGAAAGACCTTCATCCCCCTTAGCCAGCAAAAATGCAATCACAGGAGTGAGGCATTTGGTGAAGACCCTTGGAGCAGTAGATGACCAAAGGGCAAATCAGAGAATGGAAAATGCCAGGAAGGAGCAGAGAATCGTAAAAACTTACTGAAAAGCGGATGAAAGGAAATGTGTAGATAAGCATCCTTGAGATCCAGAGAAACTAGAAAAGATTGAGGACGTAGCAGAGGAAACAATGTTCTCAGGGATAGCATCCAAAAGGAAGTGACCTTCAAAAAGTATTTAGCTGAGAGAGATCCAGAATGCATCTCCAGGTGCCTTCTTTCCTGGGGACCAAGAACATTCTGGAGTAAAA
Source organism: Protopterus annectens (assembly GCF_019279795.1). Classification (NCBI taxonomy): domain Eukaryota; kingdom Metazoa; phylum Chordata; order Ceratodontiformes; family Protopteridae; genus Protopterus; species Protopterus annectens. Next base: position 199,626,131 of record NC_056732.1, on the reverse strand, counting down.
CCCCTTGCCCCTCTGAGGAGTTGGAACCTCTTGAATTGTTCCTTGAGCCTACATGCCTTGAAGCTCCTCTGAAAAAAGCAGTTGTTCCTGAGGAAGCTGAAGAATGCCAAAAAGATGGGAAGAGATTTCCAAACAATCTAATAACCCTAGCTAATTATGGAAAGATTTTTACCCAAACAGAAAGAGACAGGGAAAGACACAAAGAAAGAGGAATGTGGCTAAGAAGAACAGGATAGTCAGATAGCACCTGGTTTGTCAGGAAAAGGAGGCTTCTGAGTAGAAGGTGTTTGGGTAACCTTAGCAGGGGGAGCCCTTCTACCACCCCTTTTACCTTTGGGGGTAGGGTAAGAGTGTCTACTGACAACAGTAGGCTTATTAGGATAATTCCTCTGAAACCTGGGCACAGGGGAAAGAAAAATATGCTTCAACTCCTGTAAGGCCTTACCCTTTTCTTGCAGGGACTTAAACAACTCTGCAGCAGCAGCACCAAACAAATGTTTATCATCCAAAGGAGCATCTATCAGTTTAACCTTGATATCATCAGGAAAAGGCTGAACTCTGAGCCAGGCATACCTCCTCAAAATGGATTCAAAGGCAGCAGCCCTATATTAAGCATCATAGCTGGATTTAATGGAATGGTGAGCTACTTGGGAGGACGTCCCAAGTAAAGCAAGAGCAGAGGCCTTCCCCTCAGAATCAGGCAGATCATAAATAGCCTGACAGGCTTGAGAGAGAAGAGCCAAAACATATCTAGTCATGTGTGTCTGATAGTTAACAACTCTAAAGCATACCCCTCTACTTCTCAGAAAAAGAAATCTGGACAAAGCCAGAATTAATGGGGGGACATATAGGGACACTTTTTAAATACTGTTCTTACAAACTTAGAAAGCTGATAGCATAACAGGTGTATTGTTATGCATTTTCTGAAGGATATGGACTCTGAAACTCAAATGGCTTTCATTATTTATTATTATAATGTAACTTCAATCTTCAGGGATTTGCCAGAAAGCACAAATTTTATGAGGAACAGACCAAAGATATGAGGCAAAAATCTGGACATTCTGTGAAAATCTGTACAGCTGAGTGGTAAAGTCAAGTGGTGAAGGAATCTGGTAGGAATAAGTCAGGGACTCTTCATAAGAGTCAGCAGTATCCTCCTCAGAAAAATCCTGCTCCCAGACAAGGGGGAACAGGAACAGAAACACCCTGTGGAGGCTTGAGAGCCATAAGGGTGTTAAAAAAGCCTTGAGAGAAGGTCTGCCATTCACTCTGAGGATCTTTGGGAGCAGTCGAAATATGTTTAGTTTTATGCTTCTTTTTGAGTGGGACATCAGCCTTAAAAAAATTTGGGGAGTCTGACCCTTGACAGCACTCAATAATGGTAGTCAGGACATCTTCCCTAACTAAAATTAAAAGGAAGTCTTTGATCGCTCAGTGAGCCTTAAATGGCCTCTGATATTTCAATGGACAGACCTTCTTACTTGTCATCAACCACACTCATCTGCAGTGGCTCAATCAGTAGTGGGACGGCAGCCTATAGATCGGTCACTTGGTGGTTCCTTTTTTAATATGTTTTTATCTCCCACTGCCTGATAACCATTAGCTCTCATGCAAACAATGGGCTTTTTCTTGTTTGTGTGGGAAGAGCCAATTGTGGTAAGGTGCAATCCAGGCAGACATCAGGGGTTTATTCAATTTAACTTAATCCTTCCCCCCATGGCTGACATGCATTCAGTATTGCCAGTGGAAAACCTACCCCACTGAAAATGTTGAGCAGAGAATATGTTACCTTTTTGTCTCAACAGAGGAAAAAAACAACTGTTTCAGAATACCTAGTAGCATAATCCACAACCACCAAGATACACTTCTTACCTGTGGTGTTTGGAGTGCTAAGAGACCCCACAATATCCATGGTACTCTCTGAAAAGCTTCATCAATAACAAAGAAAGGCACCAAAGTAGCCTTAGCTTTGTCTTTTGCCTAGTCAACCTTTTGGCACTATTCACATGTCTTATAGTATGCTGTCATATCTTTTGCAACACCTGGCCAATAAAAACATTTGAATAAGCCTCTGTTTGTGTGCTTTATCTCTATATAATCTTAAAAGGAAATGTCATGGGCTATGGCCAGAAGCGCCCAACTGTAGACCCTTGAGACTACCAAATGGTGTATTATTTCTCTCCCTTAGCCCCCCCCCATTTAGAAATCCATTCTCTGTGCCAGTATACTGACTCCCTCTGCCCTTGTGATTCTGAGACCTCCTCAGCAACCATCCTCAGATTTGTAAGGTCAGATTTGAATATTGTTCCTACCACAACTCTCGCTTCATGATTCTCCCGAGAAAGTGCTACCAACTATTAATTCCCCTGGAGTGCCCCCCTTCAGAAGAATTCCAGTACCTTGTGACTCCTGTGGTTCCAATTCATACTTGCTGCTACTACCAAGCTCTTCTCCTGAACTACCCACATCATCAGTCTTTATTGTAGATGTGAGCACTAGCTGGTCCCTCCTTATGCCTTCTCCATATGTTTTTCTTCATGCCTGGCTGAGAGCAATTGCATGAATATAAAGTACTGTATTATCAAAGTAATTTCTTTTTATTTCCTTGCCTTTTCCTTCCCAGTCCAAATAAACCCTGGCCAAATGCACCTAAAAGGTGTGCTCCCATGGTCCTAACTGGGACTGATTGCCCTGACAAGTAATACTGCTGCATAACAACTACCTAATGCAGTATTCCTCTTAAATAGCCCCCCCCCAAAAAAAAAAATAGTTGTCCTACTGTGTACCAGGATAGGGTATGATCCCTTTTAATACTCTGGAGCAACTTCAGTTTCTAGACAACCCACAACTACCATGGTGCTACCTCTTTCAGCTCCGTCACATGACTTTTGCTTCCTTCTTGTTTCTGGGGATATTGGGAATGTGCATGTCCCTGTTGATTAGAAATGCTTAACCCCAGAACTTTGTTGTGTATTAAAGCTAATGCCATCCCCTTTGGCTGTGGAAACTGATGTGATGATGTAGACTGTTCTCCATGGATTCCCTTATACCCTTGTGTAGTGCTAGGTAAATGTTTATTTTGTAGTTGAGTCTTGCTTGCTAAATAGAAGTCAACCTTTTTACCCATCTCTTCAGCTGAGGCACAGCCCCAGTCTGTCAACCAGATCCTCATATCCTGATGTAAAATACTGAGTTATTGCTTCCTAATCAGAAGGTCTCACAGCACTTCAAATGTGGCAACTTGACATCCAAACACCCATGTGTGAAAATAGCTGCTTATTCCTGCAATGAAATCACTGACACTATTTACTGATTTTCTTCTGTGTTTTCTAAATTTTCTTCTACATGTTATGTTTGGGTTTAAAATATTAAAAAAGGACACATTTTACTATTGTCAGCATCACCATCATCTGACATGTTACTAATAGTATGCATAGCCACCCCACTGCCCTTGGTTCTGATTACACGCTCTTCATTTTATTTTTGCTTTACTTTATTTTATTCACATTTGCTAAACCAGGGAAGAACAATGATCCATCTGGACCATTTTAGGATCAGCCTAGGGCAAAGTACAGTAACACTGTCATACATTAGTTAACACACAATGAGAATATCATATATTGACAGTTGCATGCTAGAAAACAAGTGATTATATATATATATATATATATATATATATATATATATATATATATATATTCAGATGCTAAAAACTGCTAAATATGGAGACAAATAAGTACAAATAAATATATACAATACTGATGTGACAATCCAACCCCATTTACACAAATGGGAAAAGGAGGTTGTGGGTGGATGGATTTACAATTTGCCAGTACTAAATGTGATAAGAAGCAAACATGAGAGACAAAGAAAAAAGAGGAGTGGAGTTATTATAGGATCATAGGAGGTTACTAGACTAATGGACCTAGGGCCCTTACAAGCCTAGCCAAGTACAACCCCTGTTCACAAGAATATCAGGGTATTAAGCGGAACTAAGTCAGCAACTACTGCCCCTGTCCAAGAGGGACACAGGTGAAACTCTCAGGGTGAATTTGCATTTTCCCATCCAGTCATCCAAATTATGCTTAAATAGGGTCAGCGAGGAGCTCTGCCTCACCTGAACAGGAAGTTTGTTCTAGAGGAGAGGTAACCTCTATGAGACATATCTGTCTCCCCTGCAAGTCCTGTTGATGTCACATACTAGATTGAGTTCCCTAGAGTGAGTGCATCTTATATCATTTGATTTACAAATGTGCAGCATTTCCATTAGAGCAAGATCTGAGATTGCTTTATATGTAAGACAGAGGTCATCTCTGAGTAGTCTGTAAGACACAGAGTACAGTGACATTGATTTCAGTCTGTCAAAGCATGACATATGCTGAAGACCCTGAATTTTCTTTGTAAGAAACCTTTAAGGCCTTTCCAGTTGCTACAGGTGTCTGGTTAGGTACATACCAAAGGTAGCATTGTACTCTATTACTGGCCTGAAGAATGAGGAGTACGGGGGGTGGGGGGTTATAACCTTTTTTGTTCTGGATGCAATACTCTTACTTATGAGGTGGGCAATGTAGAAAGCCTTTCTTACCACTGTGGAGACATGGTGGTTAAAGGAAAGGCTGCTGTCAACCTGCGTGCCCAAATCTCTCACCACTGATTGCATGCTTAGGATGTTGCTCTTGCCTAAGGGGATGATAATGCATTTTTTGCATTGAGCTTTAAGCCATGACTTTGGCACCAGTTGTTTGTCTGTGCAAGTCCCTCTTGTAGGATGTTGACATCATTTGGGGACTCGATGAATGCACCCAGTTTGCAATCATCTGCAAACTTTGTCAGCCATAGGCCTTTTGTTTTAACCTATACAAGAAGTAAATTCCAAACAATAGGGGCCACAGCATAGATCCCCATGGAACATTACTGGCTATGGGTCAGCTGTTGGAGGTAGAGTCACCTATTTTGACTGCATGCATTCTATCAGTGAACCAGTTTGCAACCCACCTGACAATATGCAGATTGATCTCCAGGTGGGTAAATTTATCAATGAAACCTGAGTGGGGAATAGTGTCAAAGGCCTTCGCCAGGTCCGGGTAGGCCATATGCATGGATTTGCCTTTATCCAGGGCATTGGTGACTGTTTTAAAGAAGTCCACCAAGTTCAAAAGGCAGGAACTCCATTTAACAAAGCTAAACTAGATCAGGTCGAGCATTTGCAGGTCTCCTATATTTTTGTTGATAGGGTCCATGAATATTCTTTCCATAGCCTTGCAGGTTAGACTGATCAGGTTTATGGGTCGATAGTTCCCAGGGTCTGTGGGGCATCTCCTTTATGTTATGGAATAACAGTTGCTGTTTTCCATTCAGCAGGTACAAAACCAATGCTTAGACTGTGGTTAAAAAGAGTACCCAGTGGTGCAACTAGTTCCTGTTTTAATCCATTTAGAATGCAGCTTGGGATATTATCAGGTCCCATAGAGGCTGTGTTTTTGGCTTTGGAGAGAGTGTTTAAGACCTGCTCTTTGGAGATACTAGGTGGAGGGCAGGTGGTAGGGATGCTTTGGGGGATATGTGGTGGGGATGGGGGAGGGGGTTCATTGAACCTGCCAGCTAGAAGGTTGGCTATTTCTGCAGGTTCAGTATATGTTGTGCCATTATCAACTAGTTCTGCACAGATCTGGGTTTTTCCTTTAAGGTTTCTGACATAGCTAAAAAGGCTTTATGGTTATCCTTATCAAAGGAGGATAATTTGTATTTATAGTTAGCTTTAGAATGCCTTACGAGGTGTCTTATTTATGTATTTAAGATGAGGAAGGAATGCTTCCAATTCAGAGACCGTTCCTTCCTGCTCTTTGACAGTTGTTGTTGTTGTTGTAATTTTCTTTTATTGTATAATCTGTTAATGGCAGATGTCCACCAGGCGGGCTTGTTCTTTCTTGAGGATCTTGTTTTGATCCTATCTGATACGGCTGAGTCAATACCTTTGTACAGATGTTTATACAAGGCATTGGTGTAAATCCCAGTATAGTTGTCTATGCCATCAGTGAGGGCAGGGGCTATAAAGTTATTAATGCCATCATGTATTAGGTTGTAATTGGCTTTGGAGAAGTTTTTTAGTCTAGTTGCTGCTAATGGGGGGAGGGGTCAGATGTTAATGTTACTTCTAATGAGACTGATTTATGATCAGACCTTACTAGGAAGGACCACACACATGGGGTGGTACAACGATCACCCATGTTAGTGAGCAACAGATCCAGGATGCTTGGGCCCCTTGTGGGGGTGTCAACCAACTGTTCAAGGGCATTGGAGTTATTGAACAAGAACCTTTGGGCAAGTGTGTTACTACAAGTATAATTTACCCAGTCTATGGATGGGTAGTTAAAGTCACCTAAAACGAGGGTGTTTGGCTGTATCTTGAACAATTCAAGTAGATTCAAGTATGGAGTATAGGTATCCAGGTTCATGGAGGAGGTCCCATAACTGGCAATAACCTGAATTAGTTCAAGGGAATCATTTTGTTTAACCAACTTAGAGGTGTATTTATCTTTGATGAATATTGATACTACACCTCCTTTAGTTCTCACACTTTCAGTTTGTGGTCTGAATGTGTGGAAGGCATTATAACCTGGTATGGCTGGGGTGCTTTCTGTGGCCTTAAACCAAGCCTCTGTGACTGCACAGATGTCAGCATCTTCTAAGGTAAGGGCTGCTTCTTTCCAGTGGGTGCAGTTTTAGGTTTAGACTAATAGTGTTTGGTAGCATAAACTTCAGGCTGCTTTTTGAAGATATTTTTATGTTGGGAATTTTGTTGTTGTGACATTGCCTAAAAAGGTACTATGGGGAGACAAGAGCCTTAGCCAGTAACCAAAATCCCGGAGGTGCCAGATGAAGACCATCTCTGGCAAAGCAGCGTGGTCTTACTACCATGTCATCCCAGGCTGACAGGTACTGGGTGTGTCGCCCGTGCACTGACCCAATAATCAAGGAGCCTTAATCCTCACCACTAGCACCAGTGAGGGGCATTCACATTGGGAGGGATAACAAATACACACACAGTAAAGTACAATTTCCCTTGAGGGCACACAGAGATCACAGTCAGTCTGGGGCTGGTATCTTCCTTTCTCTCCAGATCCCCAATAAGACTCCCCACTGGCACAATTATAGAGTGGAGTCCTTAGCCAGGGTTCCAAGCCAAGTCTTCACAGTACTTTTTCTGTCCAACCGGTGCTTTGTGTCCTGCCCAAGTAGCTGGCACACACACACTTTGAGATATGATTTATATACAACCACACAGGCACTCCTGGGGAAGGCTGACACAGGTTCACTAGCTGTGCCCCTTTTGTCCAGGCTATAAGGTAGTAATCCACTGCCACCAAAATCCCTATTTATCATCCACTAATAAGGCCCTTCCCAAAGGGTGTCCAATTTTACTGTACAATATTATTACCCAATTTGCAAGTGTGAACAGAACTTTTAAGGCTTATTGGAGTGGCTTTGTACAGTATCACTATATACAGCAATGTACTCTAGAGCTTAAATTATCTCTACACAAAACAACCACAGTTGAAAGGTTTAAAAATATTTAATAATAAATAATAAAAACACAAGACAAATTTCCTCAATTCAACATAGTGCTAGTCAAGAGTTCAGAGATCACAGGAAAATGCTTAAAATAATACTGTAGAATAGTCTTACATAAATATAGAAAACATCTAGACTACACTTACTATTTTCTATCTATTTCTAAAAGAGACACTAAAGTCTAAGATCCTACTTACATACAGAGCAAAGCAAGTGCTGATGAGTTGATGTTCTTCAGACAAAATCCAAAATGCCGTCTCTTTCTTTCCCAGATCTCTTAAATTGGTAATATATCACTGGTGACTCATTTTAGATTACATCATTCTTCTCTGGTTACCAGGCTAACAGAAACACAGAGTTTTAACATTTCTTTGATCTTGCACCTGGCCAGGAAACCACAGCAATAAAAGACATTACATATGTAAAAATCTAGCAATTAACTCTGGTCTCAAAACAATAGAAGGAATTCCTTAGTCCAGACATTCTCCCTCCGAGCTTTGAGATCAAACAGTCATAAAATGCTTTACTTTATCAGCTTTCTTCCAGCAGAGTGCACTGTGGTTACATTTTTGAAGTTCAACATTTAACACAGTTTTCTTTACATTTGTGAAGCAGCCTATGGATTTTATTAATATTTAAAATGACATAGAATTATCTACAAAATTCTGTCTAGCTGGGCTGACAGACTTTCAGTTTTTCACATTGAGCTGAGTTTATTCTGTCTTACCATTGTGAGAGAGATTTTACAGATTTTATATGTGAGGGAGTAAAGAGAAGGGAGTTATTATATTTTAGGGTGATGCCGTCATGTTATGCCATTGGTTCCGAAATGTTTCCATGCTACATCCTGGAATAGGAACTATTAAAAGTTTAATCTGAATATATAGTAGATGTTAAGTTTTAAGTTTACCGGGAGAGATTCCTCAAGTTTGTGTTCCATAAAATGTAAAATCTGTGATCAATGCATTTTTGTCAAGTACAGTACTGAATGCATGAAGGGTGACAATGGAAGAATTACATTATCTTAGGTGGTTTCCTATTACAAAGTCAAGAATCATAAGCTTGAACTGAGCATGTCTGAACACAGAACACCAACGTGCAGAAAGTTGAAGACCAACACTTCTGAATGTCTGACTTTGCACCCCCACCTTCTAGACTGAAGCTCTTGCTCCTGGGCCCAGAGTGGTAGGGTGGTCCGACATTCAAGGTATTGTTCGATATTCTGAGTTTTGACTTTCCTTGTTTGTGCTGTGTTTCAGTCACTGCACAAGCTGAGCTTCTGAGGCTTGGCTTGATGCTAATAAGCCATCTCAGGCTGTGGGTTGATGTACACTGTATTAGACAGCTAGCAAAGAATGGTAAGGATTCCAAGTTAAGCACTTCAAAGAGTAATGAGCTTAGCTGTACCTTCACACTCTGAGTTATATGGAAACAGTTTGCTTTTGTGAGAACTTGACAATAGTGTTCTCTTTTGGGAACAAAAGTAATGAATTTACAGACATTATTTGATCTGGTTTGTAGATCTGTGAGGTTCTTTTTGTGGTAAATTCAATAAGTGTTAGTCTGTATTCAGGTCAGGCAAGGAGTACTCCTTTTTTCAATTACTATCCTACTTTGAGTGAATAGAAAATAAGACATTTTTCTTTTATATTGCTAGAAATTAAGGTATTGATGCAGCCAGATGCCTAAGTATCTGAAGTATTGGATGGTTTCTTGTGGAGTTTGGCTGTTGTGACATATATGCCAGTCAGGGAAACTGAGAAGGGCATTTGTTTTGTTCTGAAAATTATAGTTTTTTTTTTTTTTTTTTTTGTGGTGTTACATATCATTTTTTTGCTAGCCAGTTAGGTATCTTTAGTAGGCCATCAGGGCCATCATCAAGTTTTTATTTCATAGATAACCATGTTGTCAGCATACAGTATAAGAGGAAGTCATCGTAGGCAAGCAGGTAGAATGTTTATAAACAAGGAGAACAGTATTAGAGAAAGAGCTGAACCTTGTGGGACACCTTTAGAGAGGGCTCCTGTTGATGACGAAGATTTGTCTACTTGGATTGAAAAGTGTTTGTCAGTGAGGGAGCTTTTGAGCCATAGAAGACATTAACTGCTTATTCTGATTTGGATTAGAGATATAGAAAATAGAAGTTGGTGAACCAAGTCAGTGGGCTTAGCCAGGTCAATAAAATGTGCCTGTTAATTGCCTTTGCCATTATTCTCCATGATGTCAGTGAGTACAAAACCATTGTGGTGTTTCTTCCAGATGAAAAGTTATGTTGGCATTGAGTCAGCACTGTGTTGGTTTTCAAGTGGTAAGTGATTTGGAAGTAAACTCGCTTTTCAAAATATCTTGCCCAGCGTGGGAAGACTCAACATAAGCTAGACGTTTTGTTAAGGTCGATTTGGAGATTTTAGGACTGGTTTACCTACTGCTTGCTTTTAAATGGCTGGCATACAGCTTTACAAAGGGCAGGCATTGTAAATGGTTTTGAATGGTCTAAGTAGGTAGTGTTTGCAGACAGTGATGAATCAGTGGCATTGGCCATATGAACCTGTATAAGCATATGACGGAATTTGGTCTGCTAGCTTCCCTGTTTTCTTAGTTTTAATGGCTTTAAAATAAGAAAAAGGAGTGTGTAAGGGGAATTTTGTTGAGTGGGTGTACTGATTGTGGTCTAAGGAAGAGGAACACTGTTCTGAAAGTTATCTAAGGGAGTTTGTTGCTGAGAGATCAGAAGTAAAGGGTGTAATGTTGTCCATTATTTATTTATTTATTTATTTTTTGTAGGAAGATGAGCCTGTAATCTGATTTACTTAGTTCCAGATATGTTTACATTTCTTGAGTAGAGCTTTTTCTGAAAGCTGAAAGTACATAGCTTTATATGTTCTCATGATCTTTTTGGCTTTTGGAGGAGGGGGATATTTTTCTGATTTTCCAAGCAGTATCCCTGAGTTTGTATACCAGGAAGACTTATTTTGTTATCAACAGGCTTTGCTTAGCTTTAATGATGCTGGTGATCTGTGGAAAATGTTTATTTTGCAAGTGTAGGAGTAGACTGATGTATTGATACTTAATGAGAAGTTTGGCATGGTAGTGAGATATGCCCCACTGGTGTTGCCTAGGTCATTGATTAAACTGATATATCCACTCTGAATTGTGGATGAAAACAGATTAGTTTTTGTGAAGGTTTCTTTGTGTGAGTGTCAAGGTAGAAAGTAATAATGCAATGATCCCTTAGTGATGGAGGAAGACTGTTGAGGAATGAGATGTAAGTTGGAGTGTTAGTGTTAACTAGCTCTAGGAAGCCTAGATTGGATAAACAGTCTTGTATATTTATTTCAAGAGAAGGTTTACATTAAAGTCACATTGGGTTACATTGATTGTAATATCAGCAGGAGTTTGAAGTGTTTATAGTTGCTAGATGGGTAGAGGTAGCCATGAGTAAGCCATTTGAAATAAAGACAACCACTGGCTTAAGCAAGATTCAAACTTCCAACCTTTGGTTTCTTAGTCCAGCACTTTACTGCTGAGCTACCAGGCCACACGATATGGTAGAGGAGTTGTTCAGACAGACCACATAAAAAGTATGGTAGAGGAGTTGTTGAGACTTAGTTTGACTGCAAGCCAGTTGTTGATCTTTGTCAGTTGTATGTTTTCTTTTTTGGCTTTTTACCTTTGTGTCTGTTGTCTGCCTCTCCCAGCCAATAGACCCACCAAGGTAAGGGTCATCCAAGAGGGGCATTGTTTAGGCAGTCATCATGGGGTGGTTCACTTTTTTTTTTGTTTACTCTGTCTCCGTAACTATGCACTAGGTGCCTGGGAGGGGCGTACAACAAATACTGCATACCACTGCATCCATCAAAGAAAGAAAACTTTCCAGTGAGGCCATGTCTTCTGACATCTAACTCACTCCTGAACCAAGCTCATCCCACTGCCACAGATCTCTTTTTCTTGTGCCAATGAACCTAGGGTTGCCACCATTTCAAATGGCCAAAGTGGGACATTTTCGGTACTAACATCAGATTTTACAGGCCGACACATACCCATGGTCAGTACAAAGGATAGAACTTAATTTTTTTGCCTAAATAAAAGCTTATTCTTGTATTTTAGTTGCTTATTCTGTTTCTTATAACATTTAGGTATTTTAGATACAGAATAACTGTTTTATGCAGCTATTACATAAAATATAGGAAATAATTATGTCCTACAATCTCAGGACATTTGCCATTTTTAATATTTTTTGTCAGGATACAACTACCCAAAGTGGGACAGATGGTAACCCTAAATGAACAAGCTTTTCTAACTAGCAGCATATTAATCATTGATTCATCCTAACAGTGGTAAACTATGATCTATGATAGCAGTGGGGAAACATCTTTCTGTTAATCATGAGCTGGGATGACGAGTCTCCATAAGACATACACAAATGGTCCCTTAGTAGACATGTAGATAGCTACTGGGCACAAAGGGCATCTGTCAGCTTCACTGATATAGGTGGTTGGTTAAATGAATATATTATACTGACAAAATATTTTATGGAAGCTTTGTATTGGCTGCAGCTGGGACAGAACCAATGGGTTAAGGTTATTATTGACAGAGGAGGAGTTACCAGCTTGACATCACTGCATGTAACCACTGTTTAGTCGGATTATACAACAATCGAACATTCCATCCAAAAAATAATAATGTTAAGTACTTGTCAACTGTAGTGTAGAATTTGGTGTTGTCTTTCAGCTTTATTGCTCATTGATCAAAAGTGGCTGGCTATTATAATCAGTTAGATGAATGTATAGCTTAAAAGACTTTCAAAAAGTTCATGGGTTTATAGGTACATACTAGGCTATCTGCCCGAAGGCATTTATAAGCCTAGCCAGAATGTGTTGGCTTTTGCCACCCCCTTAGATTAGTTCCCTGTGCCTCTGTCCAGCAGAGCCACTGAAGTGATCCCCGGGGTAAACTTTCTGTTTCCCATCCACTCGTCAAGGTTTCTTTTGAAGAGTGTTAGTGAAGAGCTCTGCCTAATGTAGATTGGAATTTTGTTCCAAAGCATGGGAAGTCTCTGTGACAGGAATCTATCCCTCTAGCATGTCCTATTTATTGTTGTGGTGAGGTTTAGATCCCTAGAGCATGTGGCTCAAGGGGATAAGCTTTTCTTTAGGTGGAGCATGTCCATCAGTTCTGGGTTGGACATGGCTTTGTATGTCAGGCAGAGATCACATCTGAATAGGCGGTATGCAACAGAGTACAGCTGGAGTTTCTTCAGTCGAGCTGCATAGGGCATTTGTTTGAGGCCAGTGATCCTCTTGGTGAGGTGCTTCTGTGGTCTTTCCAGCTGTTGCAGGTGTCTTGTAAGATACATCCCAAATGGGGCGTTGTACTCTATGATGGGTCTGATGAGTGATGAGTAGAGGGACACAATGACCTGTTTTGATCTGGATGCGAACCCTTTTGTGATAAGGTGTGCCACATAGAAGGATTTTCTTACCACTTTGGCAATGTGATTATCAAAGGAGAGTTTACTATCTACTTGGGTCCCCAGATCCCTTATTATGTCTTCCGTATTTAGGGGACTACCACCTATGTGTTAGTTTGTAGGTACTTTGTTTTTTCCAAAGGGGATGACTATGCACTTTTTGGCATTTAGCTTAAGGCCATGATTTTGACACCAGGTGTCTGTTGCAGTGAGACCCTTTTGGAGGATGTCTGTGTCAGCCAGAGTGTCAATTATAGCCCTAGTTTGCAGTCGTCTGCGAACTTTGTCAGCCATAGTCCTCCTGTGCTGGCCTGTACTTCTGAGAAGTATATGCCTAACAGGAGGGGTCCTAGGACTGAGCCCTGGAGAACCAGTTTAGAGTCAGACCTAGCTCCCGCAACTCTTACCATGTGGGTTCTGTCCGTGAGCCAGTTGGCAACACATCTTGTGACGTAGGGGTTTATGTTCAGGCTGGTGAGCTTGTCTATAATACCAGAATGGGGAATGGTGTCAAAGGCCTTTGTGAGGTCTAGGAAGGCTGTGTGGACCACCTTTTCCTTGTCTATAGCCTTGGTAACTGTCTCAAAGAAGTCCACCAGGTTTAGGAGGCATGATCTGCCCTTAATAAAGCTGAACTGGGCAGGGTCCAGTGTTTGGAGGTTCCCAATGTCTCTCTTAATGAGTTCCATGATGATGCTCTCTATAGCCTTGCAGACCAAGCTAGTCAGGTGTATAGGGAGATAGTTCCCGAGGTCTGTTGTGGCTCCACCTTTGTGGAGTGGAATAACCATTGCTGTGCACCACTCTATGGGTACGTAACCTGTGGAGAGACTGAGTTTGAACAGTGTGTTTAGGTGAGGGGTTAGTTCATCTTTGAGCTCATGTAGGACACAGCCTGGAACACCGTCCGGTCCCATTGATGCTGTGTTTTTGGCTTTGGAGAGGGCTTTTGTTTGTAGAGTGTCTGTGATTTCAGGAGCTCTACATTCTTCTGGTATGGTTTTGGGCCCTTTTGGGGGTGAGAAGGGGGTGAAGTTTGCGCTGAACCTGTCTGCCAGGATGTTGGCAATATCAGTCGGTTCAGTGTATTTTGTACCATTCTGCACTAACTCTGAGTAGATCTGAGCATTGCCACTTAGATTCTTGACATAGCTAAAGAATGCCTTGTGGTTATCTTTGGAGTCCTTGGCAATTTTTCTTTCGAAACTCGCCTTCGATGATTTTATGAGGGATCATAGTTTCTTGCTGATACTGATCAGAGATGTCTTCCCTTCTTGGGATTTTACTATTTTCTGTACTAGTTTCCTCCTTCTATTGTATAGCTTGTTTATGGCAGGAGTCCACCAGACTGGTTTCCTTTTCTTGGAGGAGTGAGTCTTGGTTTTGCTTGGGATAGCACGATCTATGCATTCTTGTAGGTGCTTGTAGAATGCATTAGTAAAGGATTTTGCAGCTTGGACAATGTTATCCTTTAGCATGGGGTCTTTGAAACTTTCCACCTCGGTCTAAGTAATGTGAAGTTTGCTTTTGAAAAGTTTTTCACGGTGGTTTCCTTGTCCAGGGGTGAGGGCGGAATGTGGATATCCAAAGTGATTTGTTTATGGTCAGATCTAACCAGTGAGGGGTTGACCTCCAGAGTGGAGCACCGGTCGCCCATGTTGGTGATGACCAGGTCCAATATGTTGTCACCTCTGGTGGGAGTGTTGACCAGTTGATCCAGGGTGTTTGAGTTTATAAATTCTAGGAAATGTTGGGCAAGGGAGTTAGTACTTGAGTAGTTCTCCCAATTAATGTTTGGGTAATTGAAATCACCCAATATTAGGATGTTTGGTAGGACCTTTATATTTCCCAGTGTTTCCAGAAATGTGGAATGGGGGTCCTGGGACATGGTGGGTGATCTGTAGCAAGCTACAATTTGAATTGCAGTTTTGCCCATTGTTAGTTGCACGTGGATGATCTCTGAAGCATCGTGCTGTGCCACTAACCTGGAGGTGTGTGTATCCTTGATGAATATGGATACGCCCCCGCTTTTGTATTTCAGTCCGGGTTCTGTGGCCAAATTGTATGGTATGAGTTGTAGCCTGGTAGTGCTGGGGTGCTCTTTGGAGCCTTAAACCAGGTTTCTGTTACTGCACATATATCTATTTTCTCCTTACTGAGGAGTGCCTCAAGTGCGTGCATTTTGAGGTTTAGACTTCAGGCATTGAGTAGCATTACCCTCAGTTTTTTGTTACTTGTGCTATATATGGCAGTGGGTTTGTCTTTTGAGCCTTGCCTAAAAAAGGCACTATGGGGGTGGCAACAGCCTTGGCCAGTATTTAAAAGCCTAAGGGTGACAGGTGCAAGCCATCTCTAGTGAAACAGAGTGGCTTGTCGAGCATGTCACACCAGGCGGACAGACACTGGAACCCCTTTGAATGACACCAGAAACTTAGCCAATTGTTGAAATTGATAATTTTTTTCTTTATACTGTGGTATCATTCTTGGTGAGGGCAGGATGCTACTCAGGGTCAGGGACATACCAGCCTGGGCTACAAGATCAGAGAGATCTTCCATGTCTCTTTTCATGTAGTCCAGGGAGGTATGGCTCAGGTCATTCACACCAACATGGACAATGACAGAGTCATATTTGTATTTGTTCTGGAGTGACCTGAGTGCCTGTGTTATGTGGTGGATCCTGGCACCCGACAGGCAGCTAACAGTAACCTTCTCCTTATTCAGCCTAGTGATTGGGACGTCAGTGTGCCTGACTATAGAGTCACCTATTACTAGTATGTTGGGAATGTTATTTTGCCTTAAGAGTTGTGATTGCATGGCACACTGGTTTTGTGAAGTATGTGTTTTATGATTTGTGTTTGGGGGGTGGAGGTTGCTTGGGTGTCTGCTTTGGAGGTCTCTGTTGCTTTTGTAGATTTTTATTTAGAGCCTCCGAGTATGTTTCGTGTATTTATGTGTGTTTTTTGCCCGTGCTGGTTTAATGGGTCTATGTGAGACTGGTGGTGTGATACAAGTATTGCCCTTCTCCTCTTGACTGTCTGATCCAGCCTTGGCTGTAAAATTGCAACTCTCACATGTATTAGTGTTTGGTGGTAGGAGGAGAGGGTTGTCTGTGTACATGAGGCAGTTGTAACATTGCCTCAAAATGCCCAGATTCACCAGTTAGACTGGAGAGTATGCCTGAAACTGCCCTTTGGACATGCCTGGATAGGTACAGTGAACTGTTTTACTGAATGGCTGGTAAGGTTGAATAGAGAGCCCTGTCCTGTACAGTATAGGAGGGTCTAGTGCTACGGTTTATAAGTGCTTGCTATGAGTTTTGAGCAAGTGCCGGGCTAAGAAATGAATGGCTTGAGTGCTTAAGTTGAAAGTTTGTCTAGTTTATTATCTAGTTTATAATTATGCATTATCTATCATAATTTACTGGGGAATATATTTTCCTTTAATGCTAGTCTTTATGAAGATTTATATATAATCCTGGCAGTACAGCTAAAACACTCTTTAGAAAAAAACATGTTTCCTGTTAACCTCATATTGTATTGCCTTATGACAGCATCACTGCATCAGTATATGGTGTCACAAGAAGAAATTGAGTGGATGAAAAATACTCATTGAAATGATTGTGATATTTTTTATATATTGTTCAGTACAAACACGGCAATAAAATAATTACAAAAGTGTGAATTTTTTTAATTGCTCTTAATTAAGAGCTGTTATGTAATTTCAGGAAGAAGTGTTTTTCCTTATTAACAGCAAACCCATCGAAACAGACCATTCAGGAATCTGGTAGTTGTAACATGTTTCATGCATTGTATGTCAGCACAGCAATACAGACCCTTTTCAAGCACCAAGACACAGAGAGGGTCAAGCACCAAGACACAGAGAGGGTCAAGCACCAAGACACAAAGAGGGTCAAGCACCAAGACACAGTGAGGGTCAAGCACCTGGCACACCAAAGCCAGGAATGAGCATAAAATTAAAATGTGTTCAAGCACACACAGTAAATAAAGGTTTGTGCTGAAGATGTATAAGCACTGCCTTATAGCATCTTCGGTCATTTGCCAAAGATATGCTGAAAAGACAGGAAATTATAGCAATTTAGTGGTAAAAGTAACTATATGCTGGGAATGTCTAAAATGCAAAGTAGACAACAGACAAGTAATGCATTTTCTTTGCTATAAACCACTGTATTTAAAATACAGCAGTAGCTCACCACATACACACAGACAAACAGAGACACACGCATGTGTGCACATACACACACACACACACACACACACACACACACACACACACACACACACACACACACACACACACACACACACAGTCTTAATTGTACACCTTTATAAACTTTAACCTTTGAAAGCTGAACGTAGATCTTGGCACTAAGAGCTGGACATACACAGGGGCAAATGAGGAGCTGACTGATCTAAGACTAGAAAACACTCCAAACTCATTCTGTAAAATGGAGGAAGCTGGGTAAGGATTCTGAGCACCTCATACTCAGACACATTGTGTGAACATGTGGCATGCTAAAGCAATGCAAACCATTCACTTACCGATTGGTGCACATGTAGAATAAAACAAACCACATAAGCTGAACAATTTCAGCTTGAACTTCTTTCAGGCACAGTTCAAAAGTATAAGTCTCATGGTTTCATAAGACAGGCTAATCATCGTACTGAATAAATTCTTCACATAAATATAGTGTACTGTGTTACAGAACTGGAAGTTTTATCCTTAACTGAAAATTTACATGAAAGTGGAGATTCCACTGGGTGTTAGTTGACCCAGCTTATATAATAAAGTTTTCAGATTTTTTTTTTTGCTTATTGAGTAAGATATAACAGGCTCTGCTGTAATTCACACAACTTCTTAACTGGCAGATTAATAAATGTTTTAGGAAAACAAGAAAATAAATGGCAGCAAATGGCAGCATATAAGGAACTGTATATAACTAGAACAGGAGACTAGAGGAAACTACTTAAAATGAGGTACAAATTATAACAGTAACAGTTTACCCTGAGAAAATCATCTAAGCACATCACGTAAAAAAATTACTAGATTAGAACGGTTAAAATAAAATGAAAGAAAATGCAGTGGGATAAGGAAAATACATTGGAATAAAACTACAACAATAAAATTACGTGTGATTTTCATTGTCATTGTGTTTAAATAAAGCAGGAAGCTGTGCTGACTGTGTCTAAGCACAGTTATGGTGCAACTCAAAGAGACTAAATGCTCTTAGGTGTAGCTTTTGTAATCAGCCTGAGAAAGTAGTATGTAAATAAACATATAATGAGATGTAGACGAACTATGTGACTCATGCAAATTAGGAGCTCTTCCCCCTTTTCTGTGATTCATAGTCGCTTTATTATGAGCTTCTGCACTGTGTGCATAAGGTTTATAAAAAGCAAAGCCTCATTTTTTATCAACTTTGTAATCTACACTGATGCTTGGATCTGCTGTCAGCTTAGCTATTTCCTGTTCAGAGGTACTTGTCTGTGCCATGCCAAAACTAGGTTCATCCTGGTCAAAAAGAAGGAGATATAGACAAAGACTGTTCCCATGTAAGATATAGATAAAGACTGTTCCCATCTAAATTTTGTTAATCAAAAAATTTTAGATATATTTACAGTGGACAGGGATAGAGCATTGGCTTTGTTACATTTGTATGACCCGCAGATAGATGTGGAGTCAGGTGTGTTGCATGGCTTGGGTATCCCACTGGATTCTGCCTCGAGGATACTTCAGCATTTCTTTGGCATACTCATAGCACATGTGCATCAGTACATATATTTCCCAGTGTCACCTCTGGACCAAGCCAGTACCCTGTGTGCCTTCAATGGAGCATCATACTTTTCTGAGGTGCTTGGTGAAATAGATTGCACCCATTAGGGCACCATCTGGGCCACTGTGGGAGTGGTACCAGAACAGGAAGGGCTACAATTCCATCATCTATCAAGTAATGTGTGATGCATGGGGGTGTCTCATCAATGTGTCAGCCCAGCATGCTGGCAGTGTCCATAATTCCCATATTTGGTACACAAGCTCACTGTACCACATCTTCCTGCATGGTAGGATTCCTCATGGTCACCTACTTGATAAGTCCAAACCATTTTACTGTTCCTAACCATAGCTATATCAGTATTAGTAGAGTGGAATAGGTAGTACTGAGTAATCATCCACCCTTTTTGTAAAGTGTCCCCTCCCCCTTATGTTTTGCAGATGATGCAGGCTACACACTTGAACCTTGGTTAATGACACTGGTCCATAATCCCCAGGGAGCTATCAAGGATTGCTTCAACACTGCTGTGTCCTAGTCCATAATCTCCAGGGAGTTCTCAAGACATGCTTTGACACTGCCTTATCACAGACCTGCTGTATTATGTACAACATGTTCATACATCAGTCTGGTGCATAACTGCCCCAGCCAGTGACCCAGAATGACACTACAGCTCCCTCTATCATTCTTAACATCAGTGACAACAGTGAAGGTGGCCAGCCAATGGCAGCAGCATGACAACCCCTGCAGCAGACAAAGGGGTGACACCTTGTCCACAACAATGGGCCATGACATTCACTTCATGACAGTGGAGGAAAAACAGTCACACAGATAATACTTGATGCATGCAGTGTTACTTGTGGACTATGCTGAGTGATGTATGAGCTTACACTGTACGTCAGACATACTTTTTAACAAAGGAAATGCTGAATTTCAGAAGTTTACAATTAATCATCATTTGTACAGTGCTGAAGAGTAAGTGGCATAAGTGCTCATTATACTGTCAAGGTTTCACTGTGTAAAACCAGGTGTTATGAACAATCTTTAATGCTATGCTGATGATTTTCACTGCATTGCCAAGATTATAGTGGGATGACAGATAATCTGCAGCATTTTTTTGCATTGGATATTGTCTCTTTACTTTTTTTAAATTACATTACAAAGTGAATCAGCAAATGAATGTAGAAACTGACAGGTGGGTGAGTAGTTTCCCTGACAGTAATTTTTAAAATATGACTTATATTTATAATGTAAACAATGTTCCCTTAGGTGAGTGTGAGTGATGGCCCCATAGACTGAGAGCAAATGCTGGAAAATGAGCTTGAGGAAGAGCTGCTCCAATTATGACATCTGCTGGATGCAGGGGAACCTCTTGACATTGACTTAACTGTGCTGTGGGACCTAGACCTTGACTGAGAGGTTCTACTATGAGTTGTGGAAGTCTGATGAGTGCTGGCTGCCTTCTTCTTGGGAGATTAACAGGACTGCAAGAAGCACCTCCTTGAGATGCACATGGTGTCCAGCCTACTTGTACACTATAGATGCAGACAGTTCCCTGGTCACATCCAACTGTATACCCAGTGTCTGGTAAGCCTTTATGACTGTCCACATTCAGGCTGATATGGATACTGTGTGTGCAACCATACTGTGCATGAAAGTCATAATGCCCTCCATCATTCCCACATATTGGTGAAATTCTTCATGTATTCCCCACAATACTCTAGCCATCTGTACCTGACCCTGTGTGGAAGTAGCTTGAGCTTCAGCTATGCCATGACACATCTGGTGCTGGGCAGCCAAGGCCATGAACGTTTCTGGTGCTAACTATGGCATATGTCTTCACCTGACACCTCTGTGTGCAGGTCTGACAGTGGGTACTGCTATCTCTGAAAGGGCAGTCTCTTCATCAAGGGGTTCAGTTTGTGCAGAAGAAACCGATGCTGAACTGCATCATGTCCCCTCCCCCACTGCACTATGTCCTCATTCTGTTGACTTTGTGAGCCCATGTCACTGCCTAAGGAGTTATCAATCTGTCATAGTGTAGAGTGCACTGTCAGTACATTTGACAACTGTCTGCCACTGTCCTCAGGTTGTATCATGAGTATTTGAGTTATGGCATCATTGTCAACAGCCATTCTGCTGTCAACATCACCTCACTGCAGTAAGGCCCAGTCTGAGGTTGTTTCTGGTACTGACCATGAGAAGAAACATGTGAAGATACATTTAATGTGACCTGTTATAGATGGAATTATTTTAATGTATAACAAGGATAACCATACCTACCATCCATTGCATGTGGACTTTGTGCTGCATATAATGTTGATAACATGCCTTATGATGAAACATTTAAATATGACATATGCAGATTGTGTCACACCAAATACTTAGTACTATAAAGTAATAAAATGATAAAATACTAACTTTCCCCATTTTCAGACCATGGCTGTTGCATGGATCTGAAAGTACTGATATCAACACCATCTTTAATGTTTCCAACAGCATCCTCATCTGTATCCAGATTATCATCCAAGATTGTGGAAGGACCACCACTACCACTACTGCTGTGGGGACTTGCTTTTTGCCCAGCTTTTCTCCTGGCATGCCCAACCATGTCATTTGCTATTCTCCTGCACTGTTGACAGTGTGTGGTTCTTTCCCCCTACTGTATTTGTATCAGCTACTACTGGATTTCATGCCTTTGCACTCTGTCTGCCAGTTTTGGCCTCCATTTTCCAAAAAGAGGTTTTCTATATGTCCTCAGAGCATTCATAAAAATATGGTTCTCATCAAGACTGAAGTTGTCTTTTCTGTGTCTTGTTCCCTTTTTTGCATCGTGGTGTAACCTGCAATCACATATTGTGGGAATTGAACACCCTGTCAGCCTTGTGTAAATGTTTTAAGTGAAGTATGGGTCAGGAGTACAAAATCACATAAACAGTGCCATCTTTTTAGTTCTAAATTATGGCTTTGACTCCTCTGCTGCAAAAGTAGTACTTAAAATTGTATGCATTAGCTGTGAGGGTGCGGTAGTCAGTATGTGACAAATTAGGTCATGGATTAGTAATTATTGAAAGTAAAGTGGTCAGTACTCTGGTCTTGTCCATTGCCACAGACAACAACATCAAGGCACTTGACCCAAGTAGTGAGAACTGAAAATGACACCTTCACATTTCCAACAATAATCCAAGAAATTAGAAAAAAATGTCATGCCTTATCATTAAATGTTGGCTACTTATGAGCAGATTGCACAGACTTACACTGTTAATGTCTTTTCCAAATACTTTTTAGTTATCCCATTTGTTAATAAATGGTTTTAGTTTATTACACCTTGTCATGGACTTTTGAGAAAGTGTGGAACTCAGCAAAGCTTGAAATTATGGATTGAGGATGGCTGGCTTAAGATGGGGGCTGATATGAGAAGTTCTTATGCAAATGTAACAGCCACACTGAGCTTTATGAATTACATTGCAGTGTAAATGTGTATCCCCTGTTGCAGAAGCAGATGCAATTGGACTGCTGTAGGAAAGCTGGTCTTAGCTTATGAAAGCGTAGCATCACCAATCATGCCTCAGTCATACTTGAGCATGCTACACTTTGTGCATGGATATCTGTGAATTTTTGTGGATGGTAAATACAATTAACTCTGTCTGACTATTGTTACTCTGCCTTACCATACTTCCCTGTAACAGTTCCTTCCCTGGGGAAAAGGAATACCAAGTACCCACCACAGTGTAAAAAAAAATATTACATGTTTTTGCAGACTTCCCCTAAAAAATGGTACAGGAATCAAATTCAACACATATCAACACTCTTGAATCCTTATAAAACACAAGAGTGATATCATCTTCAAAGAATATATATATATATATATATATATATATATATAAATGGTTACAACTGCACGGGACAAACATCTGCCCTGATATTAATTTCCATAAAGTTGCATTTATTGCCCCAAAGAAAATGAAACTGGAAACAATTGAACTGTATGGGACTACACATGTCCTGTTGGTACACCAAACCTTAAAGCAGCTATCATTTCAATAGGTGGCAGTCTTATATTGGTATATAGGGTGGGCAGAGTGGTGTCACACCCTAGATGGTGTGGCATCAGAGTCCTACATCCCATTCTTGTACTGGCATTTCAGAAGGATGGTATCCATTAAAGCCAAGGATTGAGCCCCAAGCTGGTCAGTTAAAGAAATAAAACCTCCTCTACCTGCTGCAGGACTCATACCTGCAAAAGTCTGAACAGGCAGTGGCAGGGGTAGAGTAGAAAAGAACTAATATATGGGAGGATTATCTGTCATTCTTTACAGGGATCTGCTGCTCTGGAGAGCAAATCTGGCACAAGTACGATGATCTACAGAGGTGGAGGAGAAACCAGCTGGTCAGGTGGGTTTAGGAGGTCTAGGAAGGAATGCCAGATTTTTACAGTAAGTACTGTGTTTTATTTCTTATAGAGTGTAGTAATATGTATATATACTTATATATATGTGTGTGGGTGTATCATAATCATCATCATCAACCCCCTTTTTCCCCATTGTCTACACGGAGTTGGGGTGTTATGTCAGCTGTTGCCACTCTCCTAACTTCTTCAACACTGTCTGACTGTTGCAAGTCTTCTGTCACACAATCCATCCACCGCTTTGCAGGATGCCCTCATTTTCTCTTGCCTTGTTCCTGTCTGTCCAGAATCTTCTTCACTTGATTGTTTTCTGCTTTCTTGCATGTGTGCCTGAACGACCATAATCTGTTCTCTTTAACCTTCTCTACAGTAAGATCCACTTGGGCTTCTGCTCTAATGTCCTCATTTCTTCATCTGTCCCACAGTGTGCAGCCTACCATCCATCGCAGGCACTTCATCTTCATTACCTCTAATTTCTTCAACTGCTCTGCCTTTACTGCCCAGGTTTCTGTACCATACAGTAGTACTGGTTGCACCACTGTTTTGTACATCTTACTTTTCAGCTTCTTTGGCATTCTTCTGTCAATTACTACCCCTGACACTCTGTGGCAGTTGGCTGCAACCCCTCTGATTCTAGGTTTGACCTCCTCATTCAGACTTCCTTTCTCCTCAATTATCCATCCCAGATACTTAAAGCTCTACCCTGTAATATCTTGGGACCGAGGGATGGGTTGCACAAGTGCTGTGTCTGTGAAAGGAGGGAGGAGACATGGCTGTTATATTAGCCATGTTTTACACTGCCACTGTAACCCCCAACTGTGCTGGGATTTGGCTGTCATCATCAATGGACCCAAACAGGTCACTGGCATCAGATAGGCCTATAATCCATGGTGGAGGAACCTGCGATTACCATACCTGTGAAAATGTATTTATTATCTTATGTTTACCGGGAAGGTCCAACTGAGCAAAAATCCATACTTCTCGACTGTCCAGATTTTTTTCAGAATGTTCAGATTTTTACCTGATATTTATGGCAGGTTAATCATAAAATGTGTGATTTTCTTGCAAATCACTGAGGACTGAAGTCACTAAATAATGACATATATTTCAGTTTCTGACTTCATATCCTTAAGAAAATACATGCCAACACAAATCCTGTTATTCTAACAACTTTTTAAGTCTATAAGAGCAATGTTTAAAATCTGTCCATATTTTTGAGCCTTTGCCCCCCCCCCAATATTTTAGACTTTGTCCAGATTTTGTTATGCTAAGAGGTTGAAAGGTATCCACAAATCCCATTTTCAGTGGAGGTCTGGAGACAAAAGCTCCACATAAAATACATACTTGCAATGAACAACAATAAAAATTAACCATTTAAGCAATGCTTTGCAGGCAGTTTTGAGAAAAATATCAAGGACAGTTTATCCTATGTAAAATAATATAACTTTTAAAGTATAAGTCAAATACGGGTTAACATATAATAGTTAGAGATACAAGAGCAATATGTTTATTGACATCGATGAGGGAGGATGTCACTAGAGCAAGAACAGAAACTAGAGGAGGAGGAAAGGTATAAGCAGAAATAATGAAGAAAAACCTAAGTAGAAAAAGTTCTGAAGGTGGAGAGGTTGAGATAACATTAGATAGATAAGATGATGAGGTTGGTAAGGAGGGGGTATTAGTACGAGAGGATTATGGATTTAGATTATTTGGAGGAAAAGTAGTGAGGAAGAAAGAGATAGAATTAGGGTGATTGATAGATAGACAATGGAAGAGAAACAGAAAGAAATGTGGGTTTAGTCAGGGTGAGAGCATGAGCATAGCCGTGAAGAAGTTAGGTATTATTTTAGGTTGTGTTTGAAATATGTGGTAATGTCTCAATATAGGGTGGGTGGGATGGAATTTCAGTGCTTAGCAAAACAGGCTGAGCAAAGTGAGTCACCTGTACTGTTGTGAGCCTTGGTCCTGGTCAGGAGATATTTGTTCTGTGAGCAGTGATTCTTTGGATAGATATAGTGGTGAGGATGTTTTGTAGCGATGGGCAGGTGTTGGGTTTGTGTATTATTTTGTGGCACTAAGCAGTTGAGGGTAATTAGGTAGTTCAAGCCAGTGTAGGTGCTTCAGTGGTGGGCAGTGGTGTGAACAGTTTGGTACACTGGATACAAACTTAACTATTTTATTGTAGCAAACCTCTAATTTATTTTTTAAGGTGGAGTGAAGGTTAGTCAGGATGGCTGCTGCATAGAGAAGTGAAGGGAGAAGATAAGATATTGCTAAAGAATTCCTAGAGTAGTTAGTGAGAAAGGGTTTGTCTCTGTAGAGGAAACCCAACTTTTGGTGATTTTTTTTTTTTTTTTTTTTTTTTTATGGCTTCAGTGATGTGTTGATTATGTTTTAAGTTATTATCAACGAAGACACTAAGAAGCTTTGTGCTGGAAACTGTTTCATTTCAGGTATCATTTGCTGATGTGATGTTGAAGGATTGTTTCTGTTCTGACAAAGATTTGGGTAAAAACAGCATTAATTTGTTTTTTATAGCATTTAAAAGTAGTTGGTAGTCATCTAGTGAGGTCTCAAATGAGGAAAAGGAGCCCTGGGTAATCTTGTGGAGTAGAGGTAGATGTGGCGCAGAACATATGAGTGTGGCATCGTCTGCATATTATACTATGGAGGCTACTTTGGTAGCTTTGTGAAGAGTATTAGTGAATATATTGAATAGTACAGGGCCTAGAATTGATCCCTGAGGTACGCCAACACAGACAGACAAAACATGGGAGAGATCTTGTTTCCATTTTACAGGCTACAGTCTGCTGATGAGATAGCTGTGGAATCAGCTAAGGGATGAATGGGAGAGTCCGATGGGAGAATAGTTCATGGAATGAATGGCATCATGGCATTGGTGAGAAACTGTGTCAAATGCTTTTGCTATGTCTAAGAAGAGGCAGGATACTAGGTTGCTGTGTTTCTATTAGAGTATGATTTTGGTAAAACCGAGAAGGGCAGTAGTGGTACTGTGGTGAAGTCGGAAACAATGATGAGTGTTGGAGAGGAGATTGTTATTGTGAAGATTGGAAAGTAGTTGGGAATGAAGACATTTTTCTAATATTTCAGAAAGTGGAAGTAGAATGGCTATAGGTCAGTAATTGGAGAGTTTGGTAGATGTTCTCCCTTTATGTAGAGGTATGACGTGGGATTTTTTCCAAATGGTAGGGATGCAGCTGTCTGCAATCGATCAGGTTTGTGAGTATAGATACAGGGTATGCTACAGACAGTGATTCTGAGATATTCTGCTGACATGTTGTCAGCAGCTGGTGTGGATTTTTTTAGTTTTAGGAGGTGTTTTTTGATAGAAGAGGTAGATACTGATTGTATGGAAAGGATTTTCGTGGTGATTAGTGTTATTTGGGATAGTAAGGCAGGTGGGTGGTTTGTTGTTAAGCAGGGAGGGACAAGAGTATATGAAATGTGTATTGAACTGGGTAGCTATAAGGACTGATTTGGTAGTGATAGTTGGTGAAGGAGTCGTAGTTTGGCCTGATTGTAATAGTTTTTTGATTGCATTCAGGAAAGCTTAGGGTTCTTTCGGTGGTTGTCTTGGAGTTGGGAAAAGTATTTAATTTTGTCTGATCTGATTTTTTGTTTAGAAAGGTTCCTAAGCTGTCTAAAATATTGTCATGTGTGTTGTTTTGTCAGTAGACCATGTTTTCTAAGCTTTATTTCTGTTTAGCATGAGTTGCCAGGCTTCTCTTGTAAGCCATGGGGCGAGGCTGGATTTGATTCATTTTGAAATGATGGAAGCTAGTTTGTTTAGTATGTTTAGGAATGTTTTGTTAAAGTGAGCTATGGTGCCATCTAGGAATAAGTATTTTAGAATATCACAGTTGTATTTTGTTGAGGTAGCTAATGCAGGTGTCATTACTGAAGGAAGAGAGTGTACACACATTATTATAGATTACATGTTTATGTGCGTGATTAGATTATCTCATGGCAAAGGTCGGTAGATGGCTGCTGACAGTGTCTGGTAGGTAGTCAGCAGTGTTAATTTTGTTAGGGGCGATGGTGAGGATCCAATCTAATGTAGCCTCCCTATTACTGCATTTGTCTGTTTGAGCAGCAGTAGTGATAATTTGGATAAAAACAAAGAGATTGATGGAGAATGTGGGAGGGTCAGAGTTGATAAGTAGGCAGTCTATATTAACATCACTTACAGTGATGGTTTCCTTATTTATATTATGAGAGATCCAATACAAGATTTGTTCTAGTAATGGGATGTTGCTTCGAAGAGTGATATAGATGGCAGTGATACATATGCTCTTGTGTTCGTTGATTTGTTGGAGAGAGAGAATTATTTCAGCACTGGGAAAGTTGGGGTGGGTGAGAGGATAGGAACTGATTTCACGGTGTTTTTTGTATATCATAGCTACTTGACCATATTTCTTATGCTGACTGTCATTTCTAATGATGTAGCCTGGGGGGGAGAATTTCCTGGTCTTTAGTGCCTGGTTTTAGCCAGATTTCAGTGGGTATTAGTATGTCATGGGTGTATGAGGTTATATAGGCATGTAACTGTGGTAGTTTATTGTAGATGCCCCTAAGATTTATGTTCATCAAAATTAGAATGCCACCTTGGTTGAGTGGAGGAGGAGTACTATGGGTAACTGTGGTGGTAGAGCTGCAAGTGTGTAGAGAGCATCCAGGATTAGGATGTATATCAGCATCACGTGCAAGGTTAGGTGAGAGGTGTTTGTAGTGAAATAATTTTTATATTAAGTTTTCACCAATAAATTACCTGTCTGTAGTAAAGGTTCTTCCTTTGTATATTTGTAATTAAAGAAAGTATGAGATGGGATAGAGTGTAGGCTGGGTCCTATAGCCGGGTGAGATGGGGGTGATTTAGAATTATGGTGTAGTGTTCTGGAGATGATGGTGAGTTTGGGTAACAATAGGGTGTGATAAGATGTGGCACGGGGAAGAATGGTTAGTAGGAGTAGAGATAGTATGTGAAAGGGCGGCAAAATGTAGTTATAGTAGAGAAAAGTAGGTTTGAAGACTTTACTAAGCAGTGATCAGTAGAATAAATTAAGGTATTGCTGTTTAAATAGAGGTGGGTAGATGGAATACTAGAGACAGGAGTAAAAATAGAGTGAGGTGGGAATGACCAAAAGAAAGGTGGTATGATGTAATATAGCTATGTATGAAAGGGAAGCGCAAATAGGGTGGTTGTAATGTGTATGACTGGTTATGGGAATGGAGTGGTAGGGCGTATAGAATTATAACTGTAATTGTAG
The DNA here is from genome assembly GCF_019279795.1 of Protopterus annectens. Lineage (NCBI taxonomy): Eukaryota > Metazoa > Chordata > Ceratodontiformes > Protopteridae > Protopterus > Protopterus annectens. The sequence goes on along the minus strand of NC_056732.1, from coordinate 199,597,608 downwards.
TGGGTTTAAGTGGGAACTGGGGGTAGGGGAGCAAAGTAAGCCCAAGCTAGGCAAGGGTTAATGGGGTGGATTCCAGCCCCTTAGGGCCAGTGTATGGCCAAAAACAATTAATACAGTTGGTACTGCTAAACTCTCTACACAAGTAACCATGGGTGCTTTCCTGTGTGAGTGCACAAGTAAATATTTGACTATGTAGTATTATAAATAGTAGAATAAAAACAATAAGAGTAGAAAGACATAATAGTAATACATAAAGCAGTTATCAGTGAAATGGCTATGCATGGAAAAGGGGAAAACACAAAACAACATAGAAGTGCCTATAGAGGAAAAGGGGGAACTTCACAAAAGCAGTAGCTGGAACGACCAATTAAAGTGCAGGCTGTCATCAAGAGTAGGGTGTAGGTCATTATTTATAAAGGGAAGAGAGGGGACAATTTAAGGGACAGTGGAGGCTATTTATGATTATATTTCTGAAAAACAACCAAAAAGCAGACCACTTAGTATTGGCCAAGCAGAGAAGAGACATTAAACTTGGCACTATTTGAATATAGCATGATTAGGATAACAGAATGAACAAGTGATTTCCCTTATAATGAGTGAAAAACAAAGCTGAATGTTATATTTACTCTGCTGCATTCTTTGGGAGGCAGAGAGTCCATGACTATACTGAGTAAAAAGACAAGTCTGTAAGCTTTCACAGGGCTGGATGTTGTATTTACTCTGCTGCAGTCTTTGAAGGGGGTGCATTCCACAACTATCTGGCTACTGCACGTGGATGAGCATGGATAGTTGGGGGCTAACTGTCCGAACAAGCTGGACTACAACAACAGCATCATCATCAAAGCCTGCAACCCAGTGTAGGTAAACATCCATAACAGAATGGTATGTCAAATTTACAGTTAACATACCTTGAACAGACTAATGGTGTAGGTGTAGTGTAGTCTAATTACTGTAATAACAAAGAAGTCATGCTCATTAGTTAAATGGCCTTAAGTCAGGTAGGTAATACATATAGTCTCACATTTTACAACATACCCGCCTTGGGCATCAGCAAATAATATCTGAAGCACTCTGTGTAGTTCTGCACCCAAATGCAGTACTCCGCTATGGATAAGGAGCTGTTTAGTTCTCCAGAGATGCCAGGAAATATTCCAAGTAAGTTAACTGCAATTCTGTCTGCAGACGCCCGACCTGTGGTCCTCTGCTCCTGTACCAGGTGGGCTGCTGCATTCATGGGCAGTCATGTTAGTGACCCTTCTCCAGTCATGTTTGTATGTTCTGTTTTGGCCACAAACTTCATTAATTGTTATTTTATTTATTTATTTTACATTTGTTTACCAGGATGGTCTGACTGGGGCAGTGCCCATTTTTAGCGGAGGCCCAGGGAGAAAAGCTCCAGTTTAAGCTTACATACAAACTCATCACATCAAGTAACAGAAATTATAGACAAAAAAAAAAGTGTTACCACATTTACAGAATAAAAATTTTAAAACAAAAATATATACATAGTATCAAATAGAATAAGACTTTAAACACTTGAATATAGACAAATATATGGTTGAACTTATATATGTGGAGGAACATAACATTAGTTAGGAAATTAAATAGGGAGAATCACTTTGGCAAAGTAGTGCATAGTTAGTAATACTTCTGTGGTGAGAGTTGCAGCTAGGAATGTAACTACTTATAGAGAAGTAGTGTTGTTCGAAGGGATATGCTAACAGAGTTAGTACGTACAGCCAAATTGTATAAGTAGTGCTAAGTTAATAATTAACCTGGAATGTTACATGTGCAAAGCCAAGATTCAAATAAGTGTCTTTTGAGAGATATTTTGAAATTAGTAAGATTACTTATGCATCTAATACTATGTGGAAGGGTATTCCAATTTTTGGCAACAAAGTTACAGTAAAGAGAGTTGCCTGCTGTATTGGATACATTGGTTACTTGGAGTAAGTCTTTGTTATAGGAGCGAAGATTACGAATGTTAGAATACGGTTATAGAAGATTTTTTAGGGAAGGTACGTTGTCACGACTGTACATTATTTTGTGAGCTATTATTAATTGGTTATAGTTCATAACATGAGATACTTCCAGCCAAGAAAGAATTTTGAGGCATTGACAGTGATGGGTTGAATGTGTGGAATCTGCTGCAAATTTGGCAATCTTATTGTAACATGATTCTAACTTACTTAGTTCTGACGTTTTGAGGTTGGTAAGTATGGGGGATGTATATAAGAGTGCGGAGAGAAGGTGTGTTCTAGATATGGCTATTCTTGCAGCATCTGTTAAGTTTTTGTTTCTATACACTGTTCCCATTTTCTTGTGAACCTTTTTGATCGTGTTAGAAATGTGTATGTCAAATTGATTATAAAGCCTAATACTTTTGTTTGGGAATCTGGGAAAATCCTAGTATTATTACTGGTAGTGATATAAAAGTTAGCTGGGAGGTTAGTAGGTTTAGATGGATGAAAGATCATAAGTTTAGTTTTATTAGGGTTGAGAATGAGTTGTGAGTTTGCTAGCCACGTTTCAATATCAGAGAAGGCTTTTTGTGTGACTGTAAGAAGTTGAGTTATTGTGGATGCTGCTCATATGAGGGTTGAATCATCTGCATATTGTATGATAGATACTTGACAGGAGGGAGTATTAAGATCATTTATGAATATGCTGAAGAGGAGGGGACCTAGAATTTAACCCTGGGGGGACTCCAAGTGTGACAAGAAGGAATGGGGATAGATCTTGTTTCCATTTCACAGCTTGCTGGCAGCTAGATAGATAACTTTGAAACCAGTTAACAGCATCAGGGTTGATATTAAGATTATTCAGAGTGGACAACAACTTAGGATGGGAAATTGTATTGAATGCTTTAAACATGTGCAAAAAGACTGAAGACACTATTTTGCCATCATCTCTAAATTTATTTATAATATTAGTATTAGTATTAGAGCTGTAGTAGTGCTATGATATGGTCGGAATCCATGCTGTGACAATGAGAGGAGATTATTGTTTAGAATGTGTTTAAGAAGTTGAAAGTGGATACATCTTTCCAGAATTTTAGAAAGTGGTGAAAGTATAGCAATGGGCTGGTAGTTTGTTAGTTCTGTTGAATTGCCTCCTAGTTCCCCAGAGATGCCAGGAAATCTTTCAAGTATGTTAACTGTAACTCTATCTGCAGCAGTGGCGGCTGGTGACTTCAAATCAAAGGGGGGCTGCAGGAGACAGCTAAATGGGTGGGGACAATGGGAAGGGGTGCGGCCAACTAGAAAGGGGAGGAGCTATGCTCAAAACCACAAAAAATAACGAATTAAATACGCTGCCCTGCGTGCCAAACCATCATTATGAGAGTCCAATCAAGACAAAATGAAGTGTAGACGAATAAAAATATTTCAATGTGTTGGCTGCATGACAGCTTACTTAATATCTAGATGGAAACAAAAAGGTTGTGAGGCATGAAAAAATAAATTACTTTTTAAATACATTACTGGAATGCCAGTCAAAATAAGTATAAGAAAAACAAGCAGCACTCAACTTAAACCACTTCTCCTTGCACTGCAGTTCTAATTATAATTTATATTCAGCTTTATTAAAGTACCAAGTAACACGTGATGCCCCCACTTGTAAAAATGCTTCTTATCCAAAAAGACCTGCTGCCTGACAACTATCTACTTGTTTCATGGGGAAAACGTGATCAAAGTAAAAAATGAAAAGCAAACAAGAAACAAGCTCAAGATACATTGCTTAAAGGATTACTGTACAAGTTAAGGACCACACATGATTGGCATTCTGTTTAGTTTACGGGTAAAGCCTGCAGAAATGACCAGAAGTCTCCAACAAGTGTAATGAGCTTCTTAATATAATGTAATCCTGTCCTTTATTACAAATACTGTCATATGCATTTCAATACCCAAGGCTTATACATTATCTAGTTAAGTATTCTCTGCATGGCAACAACAGAAAGGCTTTCAATGTTGGCAATTCTTTAACAGTATGCTTATTAAAGCTTACCTGCATCTTACGATCTCAGACAAGCTTACCTGATGGTTATTAAAGCACTGCTACTTAAACACAGTGCAACAGGCACTTTGAGTAATATGCATAAATCAACAGTACAAAAATGACAAACCAGACCATTCTGCAAAATCAAGGACAGATGAAAAGCCACTGTAGTACTTGTGTCTATCTTGGATGGGGGGATACTCTGCACATTTACACTGCATAACTACTCCTTGCCTTGCATGGACACATCCAGAGTCACTACATGGGGGAGTGGGGTGCAACAAGTATGTCACAATTTGAAATGTCTCTGGCTGACTGTGATGGCCCTGACACATTTGTCATACCTCTCAACCTCAGAGCAAGAAATCTGGACAAAGCCATACATAGAAGTGGGACAAAGGCCCAAAAATATTTTAAATATTGCTCTTATAAACTTAGAAAGATAATAGAATAGGTCTTGCATTAGTATGAATTTTCTGAAGGGTATGAAATCTGAAACTCAAATGTCTGTCATTATTTTCTAACTTCAGTCTTTAATGATTTGTCACTAATTTGCAAAAAAAGCCCCACAATTTTATGAAAAACGGACCAAAAATGTGATGCAAAAATATAAAATAGCCACACGATACAGATGGGAACCTGTCAAAGGAGGGACACTTTAATATGAGTACTGCTAACTTGAGCAGCTGGCAAAATAAAAGAATCTACATGCATTTCTAAAATAAAAGTAATCTATAACTCTGATTATTACAGTTATTTCTTAATTGTAAACCCTCCATGTTGTCTTCCAAAATTGCTATTTTGCGGAGGGATTATTAGAGGGAAGAGTAACATTTTGAGCCAAAATCAGGGACAGTTGAGAGGTTTGGCTATCCCTAATTCTATAAAGCAATTTGCATGTACCTCTCAACCTGTTAATACAATAAATCTGGACAAGGCCAAATATTTTGGGGGAACATATAAACAGTACTAAAAATTGCTCTTGTATAAACTGAGACAGTTGATTGAATACCAGGTCTTACTTTAGCATGCATTTTTCTGAAAGTTATGAAGTCTGAAACTCAGTGTGCCATTATTTAATGACTTAATTACTAAATGATATAGGAGGAACAAACCAAAAATAAGAAGCAAAAATCTATTCATTCTTTGAAAATCTGGACAGTTGGGAGGTATAGTTCAGCTGGGGCTGTGAGTTTGCCGCCCTTCCCCCTCACAACATGGTCGAATGAAGCTCCCCCCTGCAGCCATTCCAATGATCCATTACTTGGCTATTTCACTCCATTTACCATAAACACTAATATGCATACTGCTTTACTTATATGATGATTTGGACTTCATTTGAAAGTTTTATTTTGCACTTTACAGCACAAACACTAAGACATTTGCTAAACAAAGCAATGCAGTCTCACAATGAAAACAGATTTAGCATTAAAACGTATCTGCCCTTGAAACTAACATTCATTGAAACAGCATTGAAACCCACATTCAAAGAAAATACATTTTGCCAGTGGCAGATAAAGATTAATTCTGGGCTGTTTTCAAATCATAGGCCCCTTGCATATGAAACATACATGTGCTCTTTGATACACCTTCCTGATTGTACTAAATTATATTCCTTGTACAATACAGTACAGTTGTTAGAGGGCGTTTTAAATTTATTAAACAATGAAACAAAACGCATGCACCAATAATGACAAAACTGCCCATTTCATAACATTTCCATCATAAAAGTCTACTCAAACTTCTACAGTCCACCATAATCAGTATATGCACAATCTCTGAAGTAAAAGTCATCTAAATAATTCCACATTAAAGAAATCTGTAACTAATGAAACGGTTGTTGTTAGCAAACAACTTTATATTTCATGGTTTCATCGAAAAATAAAGTGTCTGTTGCCCCTGAGGAATAAATTGCCTATATTACATTAAAAAAATGATAAGCTAGTAATATTGCAATTGGATGGCAAACTGATAACAGGCTCATAGGTAGTATCTTTGCCAAGGAAGACATTCTTCATATGGCAGCATCCACCCCTGGTGTGAGTAGAACCCACAGCCTTTTGCATCAAAAGCAAGTACACAACCTGTTGTGTTATTAACAATGCAAGCAAACTTTGCATAAGCAGCACTAAACTTCTCTTCCTCTGCAGCTCTCAGCTCCTTGTAAAATCTATTCAATACTAAACTGCATCTCAACTTCGCAGCACAAGAACTCTGGAAAAAGCCAACATTTATGGGGGGGGGGGGCAAAAGCCCAAAAAACAGGGATACATTAAACATTGCTTGTATAATCTTGGAAAGTTGATAGAATAAAATGCTGTGTTACCACCATACATTTTACTGCCAAGGTCCCTGTACAAAACAGTCAGAGCAACATACCACTGCGCCAAATCAGCTGCTTTGTGGAAGAGAGGAAGACTGAAACTTAAATGGCTATCATTTAGTGAATTCAGTTCTCACCATAGCTGTCAACCTCTTAGCACAAAACACCAGGACAAACCCAGTAATGAGGGAATACAGCCCTCAAACATATTCAGTGAATTCAGTTCTTGCCATAGCTGTCAACCTTAGCACAAAAAATCTGGACAAAGCCAATAATGGGGGAATACAGTCCCAAAAATAGGGACAAATTTCAAATATTCATCTTATAAACTTAGAAAATAGGTTGTGTTACTATGTATTTTCTGAAGAATATGAAGTCTGAAATTCAAATGCCTGTCAGTTTTACTTCTGACGGAACAAAAACAATTTTCAGCAGATGCCCAGGGAGAAATACTGCAGACACGTCTTTGTAAAATGGCAGGACACCAGAGCAAATCCACACAAACACAGGGAGGAGATGCAGACTCCACACAGAAGGCACCCCAGCCAAGAATCAAACCAGAAAACTTATAGCTGTGAGGCAACAATGTTACTACTGAACCATCAAATATGCAAGGAATTAAACATTCAGAAACCTGAAGTCTGAAATTCAAATGCCTGCCAATTTTATTTAACATTTGTTAACCAGCACAGTCTGACTTAGAACAAAAAAACAATTTTCAGCAGAAGCCCAGGACGAAATAATGCAGACATGTCTTTGTAACATGGGAGGACACAAAAGCAAACCCACACAAACACAGGGAGAAGATGCAGACCCCACACAGAAGGCACCCCAGCCAAGAATCAAACCTAAGAAACTGCAGCTGTGAGGTAACAATGCTACCACTGCACCATCAAATATCAAGCATTTAAGTATTTAGAAACCACAAATATTATAAGGAATAGAACAGATCAAATATGAGGCAAAAATCTGCACATTTTTTACAAATGGTGGTGGGTAGGGAATTCAGGCCCTTAACACCTGCATACAGTGTTCAAGCCTGAGGTATTCCCTACCACACCATCATGAGTTTGCTCTAGCCACTGGGGCATTTTACACACACACACACACACACACACACACACACACACACACACACACACACACACACACACACACACCAAAAAATAGAAGAAAACATTTTATTTCATACCAGTTTTTCTTCCTGAACAAAAACCTCCCAGCACTTCAGCTTCAGCTAACAGTCTTCTAGGGACAAACTGATCACAAAATACACCATGCTTACTTCTAAAACAATTACAATAATTTATAATACAAAGAAACTAGTTTAAAAACAACCTATACAATTCAAGTTCAGTTATAGTCCTCAGATTTTGACTGTCCAATACTTCAGGTCTGGTTCCATGTTCAGTCCATTGAAAAATAATGCACTGAATTTTTAATAATGTATTAAACATATAATGGCTCTTGCTTTTTCAAAGTAATATTAGACTATTTTTCTTCCTTTATAGTTTTAGGAATATATTTGAAAATGTAAAGCTACAGAACTAAGCACATTCATTTTCTTAATATCGGTAATATATTCTCAAATTCCTAGTTGAATAAAGTAATCTGAAACATTCCTTCCTGTAGTTAACAATGTCATAAGTTCTCCTATCTTCAAGATTTAAGAATATAATAATAATAACACACCTTTGCTAACCAGGTAGGCCTACTGGACACACATTCCCTTTTCAGGGGCAACATGGGAGCAATGCCTTGTTAAGTGACCTGCTCAAAGCCACACAATAGGCTGAAAGAATGAAACCCACTACCACAGAAACTACAGCTCGCAACCTTAATCTCTGCAACAACTGCTAGACCATCCATGTTAAGTAACCACCTGATTAAACAATATACTACACTAAAGCAATCAAGCATGTCCAGCTAAAAGGGCTACCAATAAACATAATAACATAAACAATGACAATTAAAAAAGATGCAGTTGGCTGGGACAATAAAAAATAATATACATACCACCAAGAAGAAAACTCTCTGTACTCTACTCTGTTCTTCTTCTTCTAACTTGTTGTACTACTTCTTTCTTATCTTCAGTAATTCTTCTTCACCTTCAGCACAGCTGACAAAATATAGGCCGCCCAAAAAAAAAAAAAAATAGAAATCCAATAGCAAATAAATGATAAATACTAGCTAGGTAAATCCTTCCCTCAGTCACGAATCAGTCCACAACTGAAACTGTTTGATTCTCGCTCTTTTCCCAACACATAAAGCCCGGGAAGAGAGCGACAACCAATCAGCAGCATTTAGCCCAAGCACATCATGTATGTGCCTGCGGACGTCGCAGTCCGAACCCCTTCCAATTCTATGCGGTTTGGAACCGCATAGACTGCTGGGCATCACACTGATGCCTTAAGGTCCTCACCGGGCTGCAGCAAAAACAAAAAAAAAAAGTCTTTATTTAAAACCGCCGCAACCCGAGGCGGTTAAAGTGCGCATGCATGTACTTGCCTAGGCAGGAAGGAACTTGAAAGACGAGTTGCGGCTTGCTTCAGACACAGTAAACAAAAAAAAAAAAATACACTCACTACACAAAAAGGTACTTTTTTCTTTTTTTTGTTGAGGGGGGTGCAGTCCGGCAGTCCGATGCCATGAGCCGCCCCTGATCTGCAGATGCCCCACCTGTGGTTCTCTGCTCCTGTGCCAGGTGGGCTGCTGAATTTCTTCTAAAAGCTCCCATAAAACATGCTCACAAAAGATTCAGTCAGATCTCACATTCCAGCGCATCCATCAACCATGCTCTCAGAAGGCCTATAACAGGATGCAGTTCTCTGCCTGGGAGAATTTCAGTTTGTGGTGTTTCTCTGTGTCAAGCATGACTAGCTGTAATAACAAAGAAATATATGTGTAAGCTGGTGGCATGTCATACGCAGTATATCCATACATCAACAACACACAGATATGTTCACTGTTAACATGAGCTCTGTTACATGTCACCATCAATGCAGCACAAGTCACATGTATAGTTGCCAGCCATGCAGCAGCAGTCTGTGTGGTATGCTCCTAGGCATTGCTTCAATTACCACAGCATTAACTGGCACACTTATACCTCTAAAAATAGTTCCGCTTAGCATTTACTAGATTTCACTAATACCAATGCAAAGGAGCAAATTGTAAAACTACCTGCTAGGGGCGCTAATACCTTTTTAACACATTTATTGATGAATCTCTTAAGACACAGGCAAACATAAATTTATATAAAAGAAAATAAACCATGCTAACATGTTCATAGTTACAAACCTTATACATCAAATATATATTTTTATACAAATATCATCAATCCAACATTACATAAATTGATCAAGTCCTACCATCCCTTAAACCTCATGCCTCCTCCAAAACATTATTCTACATTTATTGCTCCCTGGATTTCCATTTTTTTTCTATGCAATTTGTTCTTACCTTTCTCTAAAGATCCTTCTTCCACTTCTTTTATCTCTGTTACAATATTCACTACTTTAAATACAGTTGGTTTAGACTTTTCTTCCCATTTTTTAGTAATTGCTATTTTGTCAACCACCAGAATTAAGCGTAACAAGGCCATACTGTGTCTAGGCAATTCAGATCCTGTACCCCAGCTGAAAAAAAATAATTTCCTTATTTACACCTTTTTGCTCATCTAATATTTCTGACACAGAGTTCTGTAGGAACTTTTTGAATTCTGCCAAGTCATTATACTCCCAAGACATATGTTTCCAGTTACCTCTTTCTTCTCCATCACATCTGCCATCTATCTGAGGACATTTTTGGAGTCTGCTTGGGATATAAAAATACCTATGCAAACACTTGTAGGCAAAAATCATAAATCTTGTGGACTTTGTTGAGTATTTGGGAGTCATAAACATGTCTTCCTATTGTTCTTTGTGAATTGCTTATCTAATCTCTGTTCCCAATCTTTTGTAAAATCCTCTGATTGATGTATATAGTTAACATGCAATATATGGGTCTGTGACACCCCTGCACTGGCCCAGTAATCAAGGAGCCTCAATCCTCATCACAGCCCCAGTGAGGGATGTACACATTGGTAGAATAAGTGCACACACAGTAAGTTACAATTTCCCTTAACAGCACACAGAGATCACAGTCAGTCTGGGGCTGGTTTCTCCTTCTTTCTCCAGATCCCCAATAAGACTCCCCACCGGCACAGCTATAAGGTCATGATCTCAGCTGAGTGGCCAAGCAAAACCTCAAGCACCCTCTCTGTCCAACCAGTGTTTCTTGTCTCTGCACAAGTAGCTGACACACACACACACACACACACACACACACACACACACACACACACACACACACACACTTTGAGATTTGATTTATACACAAACACAAACACACACCTGGGAAAAGCTGACACAGGTTCATAGGTTGGTACTAGGGTATCGGCCCTATGGCCTATACAAGCCTAGCCATAACAATTCCCTGGCTATTTCTTCCCACAATATTTACTTCTCTGGACCCTGTCTAGCAGGGCGACTGACGTGATCGCCGGGGTGAATTTCCTATCTCCCATCCAATCGTCAAGGTTCCTTTTGAAGAGGGCCAAAAAGGCACTCTGCTTGACATGTATGGATAGTCTATTCCAGAGGCTGAGGAGTCTCTGGGTCAGGAACCTATCCCTCCAGCATGTTTTGTTCATTGTGATGACAAGGTTTAGATCCCTGGAGCATGTGGCTCTGAGGGATTGAGATTTATTTAAGTGTAGCATGTCCAACAGCTCTGGGTTTGACATGGCCTTGTATGTTAAGCAGAGATCACCTCTGAGTAGATGATATGTGACAGAGTATAGCTGGAGTTTTTTTGGACTGTCAACATATGGCATCTGCTTTAGGCCTGTGATTCTTTTAGTGAGGTATTTCTGCGGCCTTTCCAGTTGTTGCAGATGTCTTAAGAGGTACATACCAAACAGGGTGTTGTATTGTATAATGGGTCTAATGAGGGATGAGTACAGTGGGACAATGACCTCCTTTTTTCTGGATGAAAAGCCCTTAGCGATGAGGTGTGCCACATAGAAAGATTTCCTGACTGTTGTGGCGATGTGGTTATCGAAGGTGAGATGACTGTCCACCTGTATCCCTAAGTCTCTTATCCCACTTTAGGTGTTTAGTGTACTGCCACCTATGTGGTAATTCATGGGTACATGTTTTTTTCCAAAGGGAATAACTGTACATTTCTTGGCACTGAGCTTGAGCCCATGGCTCTGGCACCAAGCATCTGTTTCTGTAAGGCCCTTTTGTAGAGTATCCACATACTTTGGGGATTCAATAATGGCTCCCAGTTTGCAGTCATCTGTGAACTTTGTTAGCCAGAGTCCCTTAGTGTTAGCCTGTACTTCAGAGAAGTAGATGCCAAACAAGAGCGGTTCCAGGACTGAACCCTGAGGTACACCACTTGTCACATGCCTGGAGCTAGATTTGGAGTCGGCTACTTTTACAGTGTGGGTTCTATCAGTAAGCTAGTTGGCAACCCATCAAGTGACGTAAGGATTAATGCCCAGCTTAGTAAGTTTATCTATGATTCCAGAGTGGGGGATGGTCTCGAAGGCCTTGGCAAGGTCCAGATAGGCTGTGTGGACAGCCTTACCCTCAGCCACAGCTCTGGTGACTGATTCAAAGAAGTCAATCAGGTTCAGGAGACAAGATCGGCACTTCACAAACCACAACTGGGTGGGGTCCAGTGTTGGAAGGTTTCCAATGTCTTTGTTTATAAGTTCCATGATAATAAGTTCCATGGCCTTGCAGATGAGGCTCATCAGACTGATTGGGCGGTAGTTCCCAGGATCCAAGGTGGAGCCTCCCTTGTAGAGTGGGATAACTGTAGCTGTGTGTCACTCAGTGGGCATGAAGCCTGAAGTGAGGATATGATTAAACATGACACTTAGGTGAGGTGCCAGTTCATTTTGTATTTCATGTAGTACACAGCCTGGGATGTCATCTGGTCCCATGGATGCTGTATTCTTAGCTCTGGAGAGTGCAGTTTTTACCTGTGTGGCTATTACCGAAATTTGGCAATCTTTCAGTATTGAGATGGGCCCTTTAGGGGTTGAGAGAGGGGTGAAGTTGGCACTGAATCGATCTGCCAGGATATTGGCAATATCCTTGGGATCAGTATATTTAATGTCATTCTGTTGTGGCTAAGAGCAGATCTGAGCATTGCCATTTAGATTCTTGACATAGCTATAGAATGCCTTGTGGTTGTCTTTGGAATCTTTGGCAATTTTATTTTTGTAACTAGCTTTGGAGGATTTTATGAGGGATCTCAGCACTGATGCTGGAAGGGAGTTTTTTGCATCCTGGGATTTTTCTCTTTTCTGCAACAGTTTCTTCCTTTTGTTGTAAAATTTGTTTATGGCAGGGGACCACCAGATTGGCTTCCTTTTTTTGGAGGAGAGCATCTTGGTTCTATTTGGGATGGCATGATTCATGCACAAGTGGATGCGCTCATACAGTGCCTTAGTGTAGGATTCAGCAGTCAAACTTTCAGTTCCCGTCTGCATGGGTGTCATGAAGTTTGGAGCCCCTGGTGGGACTATGGATTAGTTGATCCAGGGCATTGGAATTTATGAATTTCAAGAACCGTTGGGCAAAGGTGTTGGTACATGAGTAGTTTTCCCAGTTAATGGCAGGGTAGTTGAAATCACCCAGTATTAGGGTGTTTGGTTGTATCTTAATATTTTCCAGTATGTTTAGAAAGGTGTAGTGAGAATCTTGGGGCATGGTGGGGGATCTGTAGCAAGCTACAATTTGGATTGCAGTCTTACCTAGAGTTAGTTGCACCTGGAGAATTTTGGATGCATTGTGTTGGGCAACTAGCCTGTGGTGTGAATATCCTTGTTGTATATGGACACTCCTCCACCTTTAGTGTTTCGGTCCTGGTTTGGTGGCCAAAAAGTGTGGTAAGAGTTGTAGCCTGGTATTTCAGGGGTGCTCTCTGAAGCCTTGAACCAGGTCTCACTTACAAGCTATGTCCCCTTCTGCCTAGACTATAAGGTAGTACCAGCTGCCACCAGCCACTACTTGTCAACTACTTTTAAGGCCCTTACCAAAGGGTGACCAATCTTACTGTGTAATGTTACTATTAATTCAAAGAGTATGTGTGACCCAGACTAAGGCTATTTAGGAGTGGCCTGTACAGTGTCACCAAATGCATATGCAAGTACTCTAAGAGCTTAAATATCTCTGAACAAACAAGCCACAATTAAAAAGTTTAAATATATTTAATAATAAATAATAAAAGAACAAGACAATACTCAAACAACACAGTAGCGACAGAGTTCAGAATCACAGGAAATATTTTAAAACAACATTGCAGTACAGTCTCAAATAAATACAGAACACATCTAAACTAATCTATATTCCTGTCTATATCTAAGAGATACTATGGCCTAAATAACTTACTTACAGAGCAAGGCAAATGTAGTGCTGATGATGAGTGGATGTTGTCGGATGCAAAGACAAATACAAAATGCACAGACTTAGAGAGTTCCCAACTTAATATCAAAACATTACTGCTGGGTTAGCCTGGATGACATCACTCTTTGTAAAATGCCTTCAGTTCCCAGGCTAACAGAAACTTAACAAAATTTAACATTTCTCTGTGAAAAATACATATCTCTCAGATGTTAGTCAGAACTGGAAGTTGTAAAACAGTTAAATACTTTTACATTTTAGACCCAGTAATTACTTCTCTCCAAGACAATAGAAAGAAATTTCTAGCTCTAGACATTGTGTCTGCTTGCTGCACTGAAACTACTTCTTATAGCACATAGAAAGCACTTTTAATTTCAACTTATTTTCTTGAGGGTTTGCAAGTTAACTCTGTATGTTCCACCTTCTACTATTAACACATACATTTGCACAAGTATATAGTTTATATACATTTCTGTTCTTTTCCAGTAGGGTACACTGTGGTTACATTCTTGAAGCTCAGTACATAACATACAGTTCAACATACACTTCTGCAACAGTAGTTTGATATACACATAACATATAGTTCTCTTACATTTGTAAGACAAGCATATAAATCATATTAATATTCACAAATGAGATATGATTATCCACAAAATTTCAGATAGCTGGGCTGGCAGTGTCACAGGGTCTACGTCAGGAACCTGAATGTGATTACTTACCTGGAGTGGAAAGTTGGTGTTCTGGGATGTTGGTGTTGTGCAGTCATCGGCCTTTTCATCTTGGTGTTTTGGAAGTCAGGTAAGTGAGCGTTCGGCTTTCTGAAGTGGACCCAATATTTTATATGCCTACTAATTATCCCTTTTTAAAACAGCAGTTTCTGTTCTAGATTCAGCTAAAAACTCTACCGAGCAGGTCTTTCACTTAGCATCCACCCATTCTTTTCTCTTTGCCTATACTCTGATGTCAATCTCTGATAGGGAAGGCAGTCTCCAGCCTGTAGTCCAAATGTCTTCTTGGTCTCTTCCCACTCTTTTACCTTTCTCTCTCTCTCTCTCTCACTGTCTCTCACACTCTCTCTAGTTGTTTCCCAATACCATGGTTCATTTGCCAGTTTATTCTAGTAAATTCCAGACCTCTCTTGTATATACTCTGTACCCCTAATTGCAGTCATCTCTAGTGGCAGAATCTCTTTTCTCCATGCTCATGCTGGCTTAGTTCTTAGAATACTTTCTGCTGCTTCTTAAATATAATACTCTGTATGGCTGTTCTTATTCTCCTTAAGGGTCTGCATCCAAAATCCCACTCTCTCCTTTTTCTTTAATTTCCTCATTGCTTCATCATCAACCTTTTCTTGTTTGAATGATAGCTTTCTGCTTGTGCTGTGTATATGAGGCTTAACTGTGTATCTCTAAAATATCCCTTCAAATCAGGTAATCATATACCCCCTTGTTCTATTAGAAGGATCAGCTTATCCCAAATGACCCTTGCCCTCTTCCCCTCCCAGATAAAATCCTTCAATTCATTATTAATTACTGTCCACAAGTTCTTCACTGGTTGATAACAATATGCCTGACTGGTATATAAAACTAAAGGGACTAAAAACATTTTCACAGCTTGTGTCTTGCTATCTATATCCATAAAGAAGAGCTTCCAGTTTCTCAGTTTTTATATTATCCTTTGCTTTTTCTCTTCCCAGATAGCCTTAGCTGCCATAAAAGAATTCTTTTTAACCCATATTCCTAAATGCTTCATTTTATCTTGTCCTCATAAATATAGGTATTACTGAACCAGCTCTTGTGTGGGTACATAGTTTATAATTATAGCCTTTGTTTTGTTTTCATTAATTTCATATCCTGAAAAGACCTGAAATGGTCTCAGAATGTTTAACAACACTGAGATCTCTATTTTCTGGTTTTATCAGGTACATAGTAATATAAAGCCAACTTTTCCTGATTACCATACCAATTATATCCTTGAATTTCTGAGTCTATTTCATTTGCCAATGGCTTTAAAGATAACACAAATAAGAAAGGGGAAATAGGACTCCCCTGCCTGATTCCTCTATTCAGACATAACTTATCAAAGAGGAACCCTTCCACTTTAATTTTTGCTGCTGGTCCCTCATATACCCTCCTAATTAACCTTATTGTTGTATCAGGGAATGCAAATTCTTCCATTGCCTAATTAACCTTATTATTGTTTCAGGGAATGCAAATTCTTCCATTGCCCTACTCATAAAATTCCAGCTTACCCTGTTGAATGCTTTCTCTGCATCAAGACCCAACAACAACAGTGGTACTTTCTTACATTCTGCTTCCCACTGGATCATCATTGTTCTATTAATGTTGTCAGGTGTTTGCCTCCCCTTACCAAAACCACAGTGAACCATAGCTATCAATTTTGGCAACACCTTTGCCATTCCTTTAGCTATTATAGAAAGAGACACTTTATAATCATGATTTAAAATTGAAGTGGGCCTATATGAAGCTGGGTCTGATGGGTCTTTACCATCTTTAGGTATTACAGCCATAACAGCTTTCTTCCAAGATGTTGGTACTTCCCCTTCTTTTAAAATACTGTTAAAAAAAGCCTTCCAGATCATTATCACTTTCTTCCCACCTAGCTTCCAAACTTCCACAAGAATACCACATATTCCTGGAGACTTTCCTGCAGATAGATTATATGTTACTGTTTTTACCTCCTCTCTTCCTATCTCAAATGCTAATTGTTGAACCTCATCTGTCTCTAACCTTGGCATTTCTAAGTCTTCCATAAATATTTCCATTTGTGTTTTTCTTGATTTCCACATTCCTCTGCTATATACAGATTTTCATAAAATTTTCAAAATACCTCTAATACCACTGCAGGATCTCATGTGTGGAGTCTGCATGTCCTTCCCACATTCGAGTGACTTTCAAAAGACATGTGTAGAATAGGTGTGCCTTCATTGAAGGTTGGGCATCGAGCTGGCACCTCGGCACCCATAAAAAATCTACTGCCAATCATTAGCAGACTGGAGTTCTGCTGTGGCGACCCCTAATCGGGAAAAGCTGAAGGAAAAACAACAACCACTGCAGGATCTCAGATTATTTTTCTTGTTATAGGCTCCTTAAGTTTAGCAACAACTTCTATTTTCTGATTTCTAAGTCATTGTGCTAATTTTTTTTTGTGATCTGGAGTTATAAAGAAAAAAAAACAGTTGCTTAACAGCAATCTTTCTAAGCTAAGGCATGTTATCCAGATACCCCCTTATTTTCTCTTTAGCACTCTGCAATTATACCTCTTCTTTATCTGTAAGATCCTACTTATTCGACCATACTTTAACCTTTGTCAGCTCCTCTAAATAATTCTTGTCACTTATTAACCATATATATTTTCTCTTATTTCTACCCTATTTTAAAGTCTGCTTTCATTTTATCCCACTCATTAGCTGTAACTTCTGAAGAAATTTCTATTTCCCTAATAAGTCTTGAATAATTTCCACTACCCATTCTTAAATTCCTTTCTTTTTAATAAGTAGTGTCTCATTTGTACTTCATTTGTACTTCATTATCCTTAATTTTTATCTTAGTTGTTATTGGTGCATGATCTGAAATAGTTATCAGATATGTATTGATGCTTTCAATTAAATGCACATATTTATGTGAAATATGATTTCCGTCTTGTCTAGCTGAGTTATTGTAACTCGGGGAAGAATATGCAAATTCTCTCCAAGTTTCTAATACTGAATTTATATCTTCCATACCAAATATTTTCATAATTTATTTCAGAAATCTACTCTCATTTGTTATATTTTCTCTTCTAGGTCCCCCAGATACATGCTCACTGTTGCAAATCAAGTTACTGTCCCCATATATAATTAACATTCCCTACTGAAAGCTAATAATTTCTCCCAAATTTTTCTTACACTCCATAATAGCAAATGGAATATAAATACATGCCAGCATAATCCTGTTCCCTTGCCAGTAGCCCCTTACTACCACAAATCTGCCATTACTATCTTTTTCCCTCTTCTATTGCTATTGGAGTTCCACTGGCAATTATTATAAATACTCCACTTTTCCTTTGTCGCTGATACTCTGCTGAGTATCTCTCCTGAAATCCTTTCTTTATCAAATTCACATGCTCATTTATTTCCAAATGTGCCTGCTGTAATGTTATTTGCACTCTGCATTTCATAATATAATTCAATACTCTTTCCTTTTTGTCTATACCTGTGAAGCCATTCACATTCCAAAATAATATGTTTAGTGTAGCCATTATGATAAGAATTTATTATTCCCACCTATTATATATGACAGCTTTTCTAAATATCTATTTCCAGGTTTTGTGTTACATGCACCCACTAATGTTTGTCAGGTTGATCTTTTATATAACTTTCTTGTCATCTGCATTTGAACCTATGTCACATTTATAAGTCTTTTCATTTTAATAAAAACCCTCAAATAAAAAAAAAACTAACACACCCCCAGAACACCCCCATAACCTATTAATTTAATCAAGCAAACACACAGAACTATGTATACCTTCAAATAATGACATTTAATCCTCCTGACAGGAAAAAATGCCCCAAATCAACAGCTACACACACAGGCAAAACCTAACCCAAAATTAAGGTTATACATGCTAAGATACATGTTGCAGCCTGTGTACCTACTTGAACTAATTGATGTCTGTTCTTGCCTTATCTTTGTTCCCCTCCCAGATATGAAAAACAACTTGTATGTTTTCAGAAAACATTAACTTTCAGCTTTAAGGAAAAGTGCACTAAATGAAATTAAAAACTGTTATAGTAAATGCATTAAGTTATTTAGTTACCAGAAAAGGCTGCTATCATTTATTCACTTCCAATAATTTTGAACACTTTTTACTGAAATTAGTTTAAAGAAAGCTAATTATTACATTATAGTCTCCCATTTTTTAAAACCCACTTGTTCTATATATATTATAATCAGTGCACCTTTTACTCCCACATTCCCCACCCCAACTGTCCAAGATTACAACTTAATGATTTAAACATGCTTTTGTCCAGACTGTCTTCTCTTTTTATATTGTAATGCCTACATTTTTTTAAAACTAAAAAGAAAGAAAAAAGCACCTGCTTATTTTAGTTTCTTTATAACACACAACAGTTGCTGAAAATACTTTACTATATCACATGCTATTTATATCATAAAATGTTTAATGTAAATGCTAAGAACTATTTTTCTTGCAGTTACTTTTGCCCTCTTTTCCCTCTTTTTTTCTTTTAGTGTCCTTCCAAACATTAATAACATTATGTGAGGCATATGCCTGTCAGTCCCCCAGCAAGTTTAACAAAGTCAACAGAAATCCAATCTTTCTCAGACACTTTTTCTTGTAAAGCCATATTTCACAAATGTGATTGATACTTTATAGTGTCACATTTATTCAATTATTTCAGCATTGTTGGTCTTCTTCCTCTTCATCTCAATCTCCCAAGTCCAGACTTTGGTTCAAGTCCAAGGTACTCCCAATTCATCTTGTCAACTTCTTTGCTTTTTTCTGTCTGTCAAGCATTTTTCTTTGCAACATTGGAAAAGGTTTTACTTGTAAAGTTTCTCTTTGAGCCTTACTGTCAGAAGGATGAGAAGTAGCATCCCCTTCTGTTTGATGGCTCACCCCTTGTTGGGCAAACTTTGTATTTTCCCTGTAGCCTGTATTGCATAAAAATTATTTTGATGCTCCAGGAAAAAAATATTCTGAAGACAGCTACAGTTTATACTGTACCTGCGCAGTGCACCACAGTTCTCAGGTTTGAGTTTAAAAAATATTCTTTTCAACTGTAGCAAACTGCTTGCTACAAATGTAGCAAGGAGTTGTTACAGTTTATACCTTGCATGGAAACTCTACAGTACTCAGGTTTTAGTTAAAAAAGCAAGCATTTGCTACAGCTTAGACCATACACTGCAAGCATTACTGGCTTTTAAAATCTGGCATGCATTAAAGAGTGATAGGGACTGGCCGATTGCACCACCCCCAACACTTTGCACCTTGGGCAGTTGCTCCTGTTATCCCATGCTACTAAGAGGAACTATGCAAAATTCCCAACAATACTTTGTAAATGGACCCAACTGACAAGGGGGGGGGGGGGCTGCTGCATTCAACTCTGCCTTTTGCAGCACCTGAACAGTTGCACAGAAAATTCAGTACCCATATGCCCTAAATATAACTGTACATTCAGGAATAGACCTATCTGGTGGAATTCCCACATTAATAAACTATCCAATAGAAGAAGGAAAATAATGAAAAGTTGCAAGACATCCCCAGCTCCCTACTTGTCAGAAAGAAACTTAAAAAGACTATTAGAAAATGTAAAGCAGAGTATAAACTTATGGTTGCAACAGATTCCAAAGGAAACTACAAATCTTTCTTCAGTTATGTCAGATAATTAAGGAATAATGTCCAACAGCACACTGAGCTCATCTATAATATCATGCATTTTGACCCCAATGATGCAGCAACTATGTTAACATATAGATTTAGTGCTAACTTTACCCATATTATGCCCCACTATCCCTGATAATTTAATTTTTCCCTATAACCTGATAGGAATGAGTTTGAGAATCTCTGTCAAAGGCTACAAATAATACTTCCATGGGACCAAACAACCTACCAGGCTGTGTCTCCATCAATGCCAAGTATGCAGTATCTGTGCTTCTATTTACTGTCTGACCTCAGCCTATCTGCAGGGTATGTTAATGATGTCTGGAGAACAGCCAAGTATGCAGTATCTGTGCTTCTACTTACTGTCTGACCTCAGCCTATCTACAGGTATGTTACTGATGTCTTGGGAACAGCCATTATGATTCCCCTACACAAGGGTGGTCCCTCTACAAACCCTGGTAATTATAGACCCATCAGCCTCACTAGCCTTATATACAAAGCCATGGAACATACCATATCATAGCAGAACTCATTTATGGAGATGCAGGCAACTTAACTGATATAGATCTCAATCAGTTTGGTTTTGTGAAATGTAAGTCATGTCCCTTGGACCTACTAAGCTTCTTTGAAAAGGTTACAGAGGCTATGGACAGTGGTCATTCTGTACACACTGCTTATCTCGACCGGGCCATGCTGGTATTACTAAAAAATTTAAATAAACTTAATGTAAAGCCTATACTGTCCTCTGGATTGCAAATTGGCTATCCAACAGATTACAAGTTGTGAAAGTTGCTGGTTCCCTATTTGAATATAAATTAGCATCTAGTGGGGTGACACAAAGATCAGTTCTGGGTCCTCTCCTGTTTTGAATTTATATTGCAGTCAACCAAGCCAATATCCCAGAAGTGTAGTTGACCAAGTTTGCTAATGACTGTAAACTGGGAACTGCTATACACTCATCCACTGATGCAAAACTGCTCCAGCAAGGGGTAGAATATGCACATATATGTCACATCAAAAAAGGTCTCATAGCAAGCAATGTCTTTTGGCTTTTCTCGGATAGGGGTCACCACAGTGGATCACCAGTCCGTAGATTGATTGGCAGTGGTGTTTTTACAGTGTTGAGTTGCAAGCATGGCACCCAGGCTTCACAGAAGGCACACACATACATCTACCTACATGTCTTTAAAACTTACTTGACCACAGGGAGGACATGCAAACTCTGCACAGAAGGTGCTCTAGCCGAGAATCAAACCGGAGAACCTCTTGCTGTGAGGTGACAACAATAACAGCTGCACCAAAAGGTCTCATACTAAATGGAAAAAAAGTGCAGCATGGTAGGGTTTGGCAGAAAGGTTGCTCCCACCTCATATGTTATAAATGGTACTCCTCTTCAGACAGATGCAGTCATAACAGACTTAGGTACTTAGGTGGATAACATTCTCTTATTCAATCATCATGTCTCCACCATAGTCAGGAAATTCTTCTATCTGGCTTTGTTAATTTCCAGTGGAATATCCTCAAGATCCAAAGAGGTCATCTTCTGTTATCAGACCTATCAGTAAATACAATGCTCCTTTTGTATGTATAAAATCCAATCCTATCGCTTAACTGGAAAAGCCACAAAGATTTCTAACCAAGAAAATTAAAGGTCTTAAATCTTTCTACCCCAATAAATTTATATTCAGTAGCACACATGTTGATGCAGGTATCTTGGGTCTCACTTTTTGAGCAATTAAAGACCCAGTCCTATTTGACATCATATTTCTTCGGAAAACCAGTGGCTCTACAAAAACCCACACTAAGGACTTAAATGTATATCAACAAATAAACAAGACTCATTGGAGTGATAGTTTTCTAACTCAAAGTATTCCTAGCCTGTGGAATAAGTTACCACTACAGGTCAAACAATGTACCGCTTTAGCTACCTTCAAGGCTAGTCTTTTTTTTCCCTCAAATATTTTTTATTTTCAATTAAAATAACATTTACATAATATTTTTAAATATCATTTTAAACAACTATATACAATATTTACAATAGCCTGACTTTCAGTTATATACACTGTATGTTATTAAATATAGAATTAACAGATCAGTTATCAGAGATACAATACTGATTATTGCAGAGTGTCCAACAAAGATATAACGTTCTCCCAAGGATTATTTACCAATGGCCTGGGATAGATTTGTAGTTCTTTGATTTTTATTTCCATCAATGCAGTTGTCTTCAGTAAAGTGTAGAATTCTTCCAAGGTCGAGAGTGTATTTGAATTCCACCTTCTGGTTAAGCATTTCATAGATATTGCAAGTATTGTTCATAACAAGTACATATTTGTCTTATTCAGGTAGGAACCTTCATTTACATTTAGTATAATCAATACTGTAGTTAAGGTAAAGGATTCATTAAATAAAGCTTGTAAAAAATGATTGATTCCATTCCAATATGATTTAATTTTATTACATTCATAAAAAATATGAATCCAGTCTGCTTTATTTAACTTTTCACACCTCCAGCAAAAACCATTTGTAGTAGTACTGATCTTTTTAATTCTATCTGGTGTTAAAAATGCTCTATGTAAATATTTCCAGTTAAATATTTTCCAGTACTGTGTGTTTGAGGTGTAATTAACTGATAGTAAGATGTTCGTTTTAATTTATTCTGTTAACTGCAATGACTGACCTTATGTTAAGAACTGCCAGTATGATGGTTTGGGAATTGTTTTATATGTTATTAACTCTTTATATAGATTTGAAATGGAATTTTTCTTTTCACAACTATTATATATAAATTCATACATAAAACTTATTAGATTTGGAATATCTTTAAATTAGGAATTATTAATTAATCTGCATAAATCTTGAGTACATTAGAATGCTTTGTAAGGTTAACCAGTCCTGTGTTGGAATATTGTAAGCATTTTTTATCATATGTATATCTAAAACATTTAATGTATTTACACATTGAAACCAGCATAAGAATCCATTTTGTTCCCAGGAGGTTATTGTTTCCCTATATATTTTGTGAGGAAAGTTCTTAGTGATGGTAAATGGGGTTAAAAGGTGAAACCAAAGTTTTAAATCTATGTTTGCATTGATAAGTTTCCTAAAGGAATTGATGTAATGATTAATCAGTGTTGTTTTAGAAGATTTTGTTATATTATATTGTATACTTATGCATAGTATGTACCAGGGTTTGTTTGATTTGTCTACTATTAAAAATGTGTTTAACAGATTAAATTCATTTGTTAATATAGCCATTGTTATTTTTTTCCAGTTGGCAAAATAATTTGGGTTTATTCAGTATATTGTAGTTTTAAGCACATATGCTTTTATATTTGTTTCTATTTCTGGGAAGTTCAATCCTCCTTGTTTCCAGGGTCTAATGTGATGAGTTAGAGCTACTCTATTCTTTTTGGGATACCATAAAAATTTTATTAAACATGAGTTTATTTCTTTAAGAATGTATCTTTCAGGAATTAACTGTATTGCTAATGCTACATATAGTATTTTTGGCAATAAGACCATTTTTATTAATTGCAATCTGCCTTCAAAAGTTAATATAATTTTGTTCCACTTTTCTATATATATTTTTATTGCTTCAATAATGTTTTTATAATTTATTAATATTGTTTTGTTTATATTTTTGCATAACACTATTCCTAAATAATTTAGTATAGGTTCTTGTTTTCCTATGATGGAGTTATCTGTAACTTGTAGTTCTTTTTTCTTATTTAAAAATAGAAATTTTGATTTTGATCTATTAAAGTGTAGACCTGAAATCTTATAAAATTTCTCCATTACTTCTTCTAGCTCTCCTAATGACTCTGGAGTGTAATTTAGGTATATATATAATGGAACCGAAATGCTTCAAGGATGTCTCCTATATCTGATACTTTTTTCCCTTTCTTTTTATGATATATACTACCAGTGTTATTTGCTTTAGGTTGTATTTTAATTCTTGTAGACAAGTTATGTAGATATCTGGGGGAGGTGGCTAATGAGTTTATTTTTAATTTTTCCAAGGCTAGACAAGTTTTGTGTTTTAGAATTTCATTATATTTTTTATTTAATTCCTCTATTTCTTTTTTGACTTTGGGACAATTCTGATTTTTTTTAGATTTTGCTGTCAAGAGTCTGATTTGCAAGTCTAATGATTCCATTTCCCACTCTCTAACTTTGTTTTTGTACCAGCTAAGGGTTTTACCAAATAAATATGCTTTTAATGAGTTCCAAGCCATGACTCTACTGATTTCTGTTGTATTATTAATTTCAAGAAATAGGTGTAGTTCTGACAACATCCAGGGTCTGAATTCTTTAATTTTCGTGATATATGATGCAACTCTAGTTGAGAGGATTAAAGGTTTAAATTCTATTTGGAGCTTCATTATCAGAGAGTCATGATCTGAGAAGGGGCATGGAACTATTGAGAAGTTGAGGAGTTTTGTTTGTAAATCTTGAACTATGAATAATTTGTCTATTCTGGTTTGTGTTCCAAATCTATGGTCTTTATGGGAAAAAAATAAGGATTTATCATCTTTTACTTTAAAAGTGTCTATTAAATGAAATGAATCAATTCATCTTTTTAAGGATTTTGAAATAGTTGCTATGCGAAAAGACTTCTTGGTGGTTTCAGAAGCTTCTAAGGTACAATTAAGGTCTCCTCCCTGTATAATATTTCCTTTATAATTGTTGGAAATAAAATCTAGGTGTTTTTTAACCATTCCTGCTCCAATTCCTGGGAACCAATATAAATTAGCTAAGGTCCATATTCTATTATTAAATTTAATTATAACAAATGCTGGTAGACCTTATTTGTCTTCATATTTATAAATAACTTTTGGAGTGATTATGTTTTTCTTCCAGAGAATTGATACTCCGTTTGTCTTTGTTCTATAGGAGGATTGAGCTAAGACTATATAGTCCTTAGGGTTCCAAATAAATCTATCATTAGTCTTAAAATGTGTTTCCTGGAGAAATACTACTTGTGCCTTATTTAGTTTTAAATATTTTAGTAAGTTTGATCTTTTATTTGCATTATTTAAGCCATTAGTATTTAATGATAAGAATGTTAAATCCATTTCAAGTTATTGTTGGAAGAAACTTTTTGCTTCTTTTTTTTATTTTGATTATAGTAGTTATACCATATTCTCTGATAACACTGAAAGTTATTTTTATGTGTGTAAACTTGGGAGTGTAATTTAATGTTCTTTCTTCTTTAAATACAAGTAGGGTAAAATTCTGGTCAGGCTTTAAAAAAGTACTTCTATAAAACATTAATTCTAAAGTATCAAATACAAGTAAATATGAATTTCCCATTAAACATGGAATGAAAGTCATTCCTAATCCAACAGATAAAGATAGATCTATTGGATTATCACTCATACCTTTAACCAACAATATCAACTGAGCTCCATATCTTAAATTATTATATGGAGAATTTTCTAAAAATAGATATAAAATTCTATATTATTCTATTATTGTTCTATAGTATTTTATATATCAGGATGGAATGTTAGTAGTGTAAACAATTATTATGTTGACTTAGAAAATAAATATCCAATATTTAGTTACCCTTAAGAGATCCTAAAGATGTTAGATATGTCATTTTGGATAAATTAAATGCAACAGAGGAGCATACACTAAATAAGCCAACAACAAACAGATTATTATTAAAATAATTTGACTAAAAGGACTCTGCAGGAGACAATGAGTGATTACCAATGAAATATGAATTTACTGTAGGTGTATGTCTTCCTTTACTTTCCCAATTTTCAGCTCACCAACTTCAACTTACACTTATGAAAAGACGTGGCTTAGTGGTATCCTGACTCTGAGTAGAGGTGCCCTACATTCTAGTGTGCAGTGCTTTTACATATTTATAGATTTACAAAGCAGAGTCTAAGAATGAACTATGATCACCCTGACAATTCCCATCCTGCATAGGGCACCTCTTGCTTCCAGAATGGGTAATCACATCAGGTCTAGAATTAATGTGAAGGTACCT
Organism: Protopterus annectens; assembly: GCF_019279795.1. Taxonomy (NCBI): domain Eukaryota; kingdom Metazoa; phylum Chordata; order Ceratodontiformes; family Protopteridae; genus Protopterus; species Protopterus annectens. Next base: position 199,571,420 of record NC_056732.1, on the reverse strand, counting down.
ATATGGTAATCAAGACTTACCTTAGGTAAGTGTTAATCAAATAGTATTTAGAGCATCTTAGAGAGTTCTCAGGGCAGTTGGAATACTCTTAAGCCTCTCCTCCCTTGACCAAAAACAGAGATTTCCCTTCCCTTTCTTTCCCTTGTTTTATATCAGTACTAATAAAAGAAACATAATACATAATACATAACACAAATTCAGCAAACATAGGTAAACAGAAATAACATTCAGTAGTCCGTCTTGTACATGACTTGCAATCCATTAAAGAAGTCAGTGACTAACATCACTTTAGTAAACATTATAAAGACAAATTAGAAAGAATTTCCTAGCTCTTTAAATTTTCTGATAAAGCAAAAAGTATTAATAAACTATTTTAACTAAAAGTATAAAGCATTTAAAATTTTCCTTGCATGTATACATTTCTACTTAAACTGCAGTCTCAGTAGCTGTCTTTGAAATCTGTACAATACTTCACTTCTTCAAATCATTCCTTTTTCAATTCAGGTTTAGTTTTGTCAAAACGGGAACAATATTTCAAGGGCACAATTAATTTTTAGACTGATGTTTCAAATAAATAACTTGTCAACTGCCAATTGAGTTAGTTTAGAATGTATGGTTAGTGCAAATATAGCACGTTGCAAAAATAATATGTATTTTTTCGAGTGCTCTAGAGACTGTCATATGCAAGTGACATATATAATGTAGCATATATAGAGCAGATAACCTATGGATTCAGGTTGTTAAAGTAAGTTATGCTTATTAATCAGGCAATTTCATTTAAATTCACAAGTAATTTGGGGACATTTCAGTTGAGTTTCCAGGAATGTGTAGTCCAATGTGAGTAATTGAGTCCACGTTTCCTCATAAACATATGTCACAATTCATTAAACAAAGCAGAGTCTAACATCTGTCTAATAATCATTATAAAGACAAAGAATAGTAATTTCCTAGCTCTTCAAACTTTCTGATACTGCAAAATGTTGACGGTAAGCTATTTTAACTGGAAGATTAAAACATTTCAATACTTCCTTGTGAATATATATTTTTACTTTTGCTGTAGTGTCAAGAACTGTCTTTGAAATCCTATGCATTATTTCTTTCAAGTCATTCATTTTGCAGTTCTGATTATATTTTGTCAAAATGTCAATAGCATTTCAAGGGCACATTTAATATTTAAACTGATATTTTAAATGAACAGCTATCAGTTACCAAGTGAGTTTGTATAGAGTGTGAGGTAACTGCAAAGATAACATGTTGCAAAAAGTAATATGTATCTTTTCATGTGCACTAGAGACTGACAATTTCAAGTAACATATAAAAGGTAACTTTTACAGTGCAGACAGCTTGTGAAATCAGCATGTTAAACTGAGTATTATACAACGACCCCCCATTAATATTCCAAAACGTGCACGCTGATTGGTCAGCGTGCACGTTATAAATCAAAGACATACTAATGGAAAAAGGTCCGGTAGCCCGGACTTTTTCCATTAGTATGTCTTTTTTTTTTTGGACAACAACGGAGAACGGAAGAGCTCCGTTGCTGTTATCGCGCTATGTTAAATGAGTTTAACATAGCGAGATATCTTTAAAAAAAGCAACGGAGATATTCCTTTCTCTGTTGCTTTTTTTTAAAGCTGTCTCGTTATGTTAAACTCTGTTAACATAGTGAGACAAGCTTTTAAAAGCAACGGAGATCTTCCTTTCTCCATTACTTCAACAGACACAGTTCTGATGTACTGCGTAACCATACGCATGCGCAGTACATTAGAACTGCTGGACAGCTGCGGAAGGGCAGCAAGGAGGCATTATACAATGCCATTATTTATGAAAAGTAAGTTTTTTTTTTTCTTAAATAATGTCATTGTATAATAGCAATAACCCACTTCTGGGTGGTACCCATGGTTGTCTTTGTTTGGCCACTCGGGCTTCGCCCTCGTGACCAAACCACACCAACTGTGGGTAAATCCAGCATTACCCACAACCAGGCATGGGTTATTGCTTAAATACTTTTTAAACAAGCAGCTACATTTAAGTGCACATGTAGTTTGGGAACATTTCAGTTGTGTTTCCAGGAATATGTAATCCTATGAGGATAAATCATAAAATATTACAAATAGTCCTATTATGTATTTATTTTACCTTGCTTAGGCTGTTTTTCATTCTAATAACTAAACAACATTACTTTTTCTTATTATTTGTTATCTGTGAGGCTAAATGCACTTCACAGGTTCACAGTGTCCTTAGAAACTGCAGCAGTTGTTTACTGTTGCTATGGCAACACAAATAGAATGTGAAGAAAGCTTCACTTTGCTTGACCAACAGTACATTTTTCCCTCCTTTTTTTATATATTTGTGAATACTAAAACAAAATAATTCAAAGAACATACGTACATGAATGGAACATTTTAGAGTTAATCACGAACATGTCCCCAATCCCAATAAGCATAACAGTGACTATCATTAATCTAATAAATATTGTTTGTTTGTCTTTTTGGCTTTTCCCGGTTAGGGGTTGCCACAGCGGAACTCCGGTCCGCTAATGATTGGCAGTAGATTTTTTTATGGGTGCCGAGGTGCCAGCCCGATGCCCAACCTTCAATGAAGGCATGCCCATTGATGCATGTCTTTTGAACGCCACTCGACTGCAGGGAGGACATGCAGACTCCACACAGAAGGCACTCCAGCCAAGAATCGAACAGGAGAACCTCTTGCTATGATGCAACAATGCTACCGCTGTACCACCATGGCTTATATTGTAATATAGCAATAACCCATGCCTGGGTGTGGGTCATGCTGGATTTACCCACGGTTGGTGTGGTTTGGTCACAAGGGCGAAACCTGAGTGGCCAAAGACAACCGTGGGTAAATCCAGCATTACCCACACCCAGAAGTGGGTTATTGCTATTATACAATGACATTATTTAAGGAAAAAAATAATTACTTTTCTTAAATAATGGCATTGTATAATGCCTTCTTGCTGCCCTTCCACAGCTGTGTGGTATTCTGCAGCAGTTCTGATGTACTGCGCATGCGTATGCTTACACAGTACATCAGAGCTGTGGGCAAAAGCAACGGAGAAAGCAAGATCTCTGTTGCTTTTTACAAACTGCCTCACTATGTTAAAGGAGTTTAACATAGCAAGACAGCTTTAAAAAAAAGCAACAGAGAATCTCCTTTGCTTTTTTAAAGCTGTCTCGCTACATTAAACCCATTTAACATAGCAAGACACCTTTAAAAAAAGCAACAGAGATAGGAAGATCTCCATACTTTTTTTTAAAGCTGTCACGCTATGTTAAACTCGTTTAACATAGCGAGATAGTGTGTAAAAAGCAACGGAGATCTTGCGTTCTCCGCTGCTTAAAAAAAAGAGTTATACTAATGGAAAAAGTCCGGGTGACTGGACCTTTTTCCATTAGTATAACTCTGATTTACAATGTGCATGCTGACCAATCAGCGTGCACATTTTAGAATATTAATGGGGGGGGGGTCGTTGTATAATAACAATTAATTAAGTTCACTATTCCAATTAGTCTACCTTAAAACTAGATTATTTTAGACTATTATTTAACTATGCATAGATAATGAGTTATTAAATATATACAGATTATTAGTATAGTAAATAGGAGAGACTTTAGAAAGGGAGACAAGATGCAGTTAAAATAATAATGAGAGAAGAGAGAGAAAGAAAAGAGAAAATTAAGAGAAAATACACATATACTATGTATGTTGATTTACAGTATAAATATTGTATGTGCTATATCAAAAATATAGATAAAGATTCCAGTAGTTAGTTACCTTTGTTTTAAAATTCCAAGCAGTAAAACTGGACCTTTAAAGTAATGTTAAAACAATTCATATCATAGTAGATGCTTTGAGAGATTTGGCTGTAACAGTATCAGTCTTTTGCTTCTTCTTTTTGACATCTGCCCAGACATCTGTTTCTTTCGTTCTCTTGAGAGAAGGTGACATATATGGGAGGACATGCAGACACCACACATATATTCTGGTAAATTAATCACATTATTAGTTTTAATAAATGAAGAGGCTTCCTCTAAGTCAATAAAAGTCCTCATCTCGTTGGCATACAGTATTCTTATCTTAGCTGGATATGCAAGTTGTGCCTTGATGTTGTTTTGTTTCAGAAACTTTATCATTGGCCACACTTTTTTCCTTTGTTCCATTATTCTAGATGAATAGTCATTATCAAATCTCATCAGGCTCTGTTTATATTTTAGAGGTGCCTTCCTCCAGGCAGATCTTAAAATCAGTTCCTTGTCCAAGTATGAAAGAAATTTGATAATTATTGACCTAGGAGGAGAGTTTGAGTTAGTGACAGGTTTCCTCAAGAGCTCTGTGTGCCCTCACAATGCTAAACGAAAGTCCTTCTTTTAAATTTAAAAAGTCAGGGATCCAGCTTGATAAAAAGGAAATAATATACTCACCTTCTGTGTTTTCAGGTAATCCTTAAATCCTGATGTTATTTCTCCTCTCCCTATTTTCCAAGTCATCTACTTTATTAACCAACCAAGTGTTTTGTTTAAGAAGCAGTTCTTAGTGTGTCTCCTCTTCCTTAAGTCTGCTTTCTAGGTCATTTAGAGAAACCTCTATTCCTGTTATCCTTGTCTGGTGTTGTAGCATTTCCTTGACAGCCTGTTTTTGACTGCTTGTTTTAAGATTTTCTAGGTTCTCTTTAAAATCATTCATCTTCAAAGACAACTCCTGCAGGGTAGATGCCATCTGTTGTAGTTTCTTCTTTTAGGCAGCATCCTGGTGAGAATTCCTTGAGTTGCTCATTTTAACAAGTGAATATATCTCCAAGCTTTTTGACAGGAAATTATTTGTAAAACTTCACCAAAGTTTCTAATTATGTAAATTAGACCTTTATCTAGAAGATTTTATACTTTGAAGAAAAAAAGAATATTTTTCCTGTCTTATTTAACTAGTTATATGTAGCTCTACAATACTGCTGCTTTCAGTTAACCATTCAGGCTCCACCCCTTTAAGGCTAGTCTTGATGACTGGGTAGGCAGACACAAATTTATACTAGGGTTATCAAGTAGAACCTTGCTTGATTTGAGAGATTAGCACTATTAAGTGGTTAAAAAAAGTTGGCAAGAACTTTTAAGCTTGTCTGCTTAAAGTTGTATATGACTAGACATCTTATAGTCTCCTTGATTGCTTTACTTGCATGTTCCTATGTTGTTTACACATTGCAGTGGGCCACATTAACCAGCAAGGGAACCCATGCAGACACAGGAATATCTGACACAGGTCATGTTCTCTTTGTGTCTATGGGCCACCACATCACACAAACTGCCTCTGTCTTAACCACATTGGTTACCAATATGGTTAAGACTCCTTTGACTCCCTGAAGGAGTCAAAAGATTTGTGTTTCTTTTTGTAAATTCCTGCATACACTGTTGGAAACTTCTGGTGTCTGGCTGGTGTGTAATTCTCAAACAATCTGAAAATATATCATTGATTGATAAGTATATTTCTTGGCATTTTAACCTTTCAGAGTTCTGCATTGTCTTAATTTTTCCTGACTGAATTGTTTTATATATTTTCTGGCATTGTTTTCTGTTTCTCATCTGTCCTGAAACTGCTTACCCCCTATTTCTGAGGTGGAGTTTATAAAACTGGTCTAACAGCTTTTGTGTTATCTGATTGCTTCAAGGCATGCTGATGTAAAAATAGTTTCATTTTGTAAATTCCTGCATACACTGTTGCAAACTCCTGGTGTCTGGCTGGTGTGTGATTCTCAAACAACCTGGAAATATATCGCTGATCGTTAAGTATATTTCTTGGCATTTTAACCTTTCAGAGTTCTGCATTGTCTTAATTTTGCCTGACTGAATTGTTTTATATATTTTCTGGCATTGTTTTCTGTTTCTCATCTGTCCTCAAACTGTTTTTTCCCCTCCCCCCACCCTATTCTTGTGGTGCTGTTATAGTTGGTTGCTTTGCAGTTGCCCGCCCCTACTGTAAATTTGATCTTGGACACCCCTCCCAGTCCGTTGTTCACTCTACTTAATACAGAGAGAACATTTGAGAAGGCCAACCCACTTAGGTTCTTAACCTTGATTTTTTTCTTCTGCTTCTTCTTCCTCTCTCCTTGCACTTTACTTAAAAAATTGCACTTTATTTTGCTTTTGCATCTTCTTAAAAGTACTCAGTTGTATTTATTCTGCTCTATATATTACTGTTTGGTAGGAGCCTGATTAAATTGCAACTGTTATTCTAAGTCTTTTGGTTTAAGCACTTGGGCTCCAGACCAGTTGTTTTACATTAAGAAGGTTTGTGGTCTGCACTGTTGTGTCAGGACAGGTAGCTTACATCCTTCTAAGGTGGGAATTGCTGATTGAAGGCTCAGTGTCTGTTATTCTAAAAGTGTATTAGTTCTGGTTAAAGCACTTGGGCTTCAGGCCAGTTATTTTTCATTATGAAGGTTTGTGGTCTGCACTCTTGTGAGAGGACAGGCTAGATTCTGCCCTTCTGAGCTGGGAATTTCTGGTTAAAGGCTTATTGTGCCTGCTTATTTGAACTGGTTCTTTCTGAAATTGGTGCACCTTGTTTGATGTAGCATAGACTAGATTCAGACATCCTGAATCTATCTTTGTTTGTATAACTTGAGCACTAATCCAGGCCATCTTTTTGGAGAAGGTTCCCCTGCACATTAGTGGCAGGAGTGTACAGTTAGAACTTGTCTGATTGAAGACTGCTGGAACAGGGTTCAGTATTGAGCTTTTTTACTGGTCAGCTGGGTAATTTGTTTAAATCAGTTTGCTTGTTTTCTATTGTTATATAACAAATTGCACTTTATTCATCTGCTTTTACTGCATTTGTGTTTCTTTCTACTTTATTTTGCTTTTGCTGCTTGTTCTTAAAAGTACGTAATTGCATTTATTCTGCTGTATTTATTACTGCTTGTTAGTAGCCTGATTAAATTGTAACTGTTATTCTAAGCCTTTGGTTGAAGCACTTGGCCTTCAGACCAGTTGTATTACATTAAGAAGGTTTGTGGTCTGCACTGTTGTGGCAGGACAGGTAGCTTACATCCTTCTAAGTTGGGAATTGCTGATTGAAGGCTTAGTGTCTGTTATTCTAAAAGTGTATTAGTTCTGGTTTAAGCATCTAGGCCTCGGGCCAGTTATTTTACATTAAGAAGGTGTGGTCTGCACTCTTGTGGGAGGAGAGGGTAGATTCTGCCCTTCTGAGCTGGGAGTTTCTGGCTAAAGGCTTATTGTGCCTGTTTATTTGAACTGCTTCTTTCTGAAACTGGTACACCTTGTTTGCTGTAGCATAGACTAAATTCAGACCTGTTGAATCTAGCTTTGGTTGTATAACTTGAGCACTAATCCAGACCATCTTTTGTTGGAGAAGGTTTCCCTGCACCCTAGTAGCAGGAGTGTACAGTTAGAACTTGTCTGATTGAAGACTGCTGGAATGGGGGTCTTTTTTTAGCTTTTTATTGGTTAATTGGTTAATTTGTTTAAATCAGTTTGCTCATTTGTTACTGTTTTATAAAAAAAATACACTTTATGCATCGCCGTTTAGCTAGGGCTAAACTATTCCTGGTGCCATAAAGTCTGCTCTTTAAATTTTCCCTTAAAATTAGCCTTTTTTTTGTTTTAGAACTCAAATCTGTTTCTTTGAGCTCAGCACTTGTTCAGAACTCATTGTAAGCACTAAATAAGCTACAAATTACTACAGCACTCAACTTTCCTCACTTGTCTAGAGGAAAATAGCTTTTAGTACTTAATAAATAAGCACCTATCCAGGCATGTTTAAGGGTCAGCTTCCGGTGTTTTCTCCTGTCTACCTGATGAATCTGGGCATCTTGGGGCAATGCAGCAATTGCCTCATGTACACAGACAACCCTCTCCTCCTACCACCCAACACTGCAACCTGTGAGAGATGCACTTATATAGCCAAACTGGAAGCAAAGCTCTCTTCACCCAAGACTGGACTAGACAGTCAAGAGGAGAAGGTAAACACTTGCACCACACCACACTTATCACATAGTCCCTCAAAACCTACACCACCAAAACAGACACATAGAAACACAAAACACACACCTACATTTGTGGAGGCTCTCAATAAAAATCTGCTAAAGCAACAGAGACCTCCAAGGCAGAAACACAAGCAACTGCCCCCCAACACAACCCAAACGACACATAGTCCACAAATTCAGTGTGCCACTCAACCACAGCCCATAAGGCATAACAACATACCAAACACTCTAGTCATAGATGACTCTATCGTCAGGCACATTGATGTTCCACTCATCAGGCTAAACAAGGAGAAAGTTACTGTCAGATACCTGTCGGGTGCCAGGATCTGCCACATAATGCACACATTCAGGTCACTCCAAAACAAGTACAAATATGACTCTGTCATTGTCCATGCTGGTGTGAATGACCTCAGACATACCTCCCTGGACTACATGAAAAGAGACATGGAGGAGCTCTCCGATCTTGTAGTCCAGGCAGGTATGACCCTAGCCCTGAGTACCATCCTGCCATCACCCAGAATGATACCACAGTACAAGGACAAAATTATTGACTTCAACAATTGGCTAAGCTTCTGGTGTCATTCTAAGGGGATCCAGTATCTGTCTGCCTGGGATGACATGATCAACAGACCACGATGCTTTGCCAGAGATGGCCTGCACCTGTCACCCTTGGGATTCTGGATACAGGCTAAGGCTCTTGCCACCCCTATAGTGCCTTTTTTAGGCAAGGTTCAAATGACAAATACACCACCATAACAGGTATAAACAAGCAAAATCTGAGGGTAATGCTACTCAATGTTAGAAGTCTAAACCTCAAAATGCATTCACTCGAGGCACTCCTTAAAATGGAGAACATTGACATCTGTGCAGTGGCAGAGACCTGGTTCAAGGCTCCAGAGAGCACCCCTGCATTACCAGGCTATAATTCACACCACACCTTTCGGCCACCTAACCTGGACCAAAACACTAAAGGCAGAGGCGTGTCCATATTCATTAAGAATATCCACACCTCCAGGCTAGTTGCTCAGCATAATGCATCCGAGATTGTCCAAGTGCAACGAACTCTGGGCAAGACAGCAATCCAAATTGCAACTTGCTACAGATCCCCAACATGCCCCAGGATTCCCACTCCTCATTTCTTGATACACTGTAAAATATTAGGGTGCAACCCAACACCCTCATAATGGATGATTTCAACTACCCCACCATTAACTGGGAAAACTTCTCATGTACCAACTCTTTTGCTCAACGTTTTCTGGAATTCATAAATTTCAGTTACTTGGATCAACTTATCCACACCCCCACCAGGGGCAGCAATATCTTATACCTGGTCATTACCAACATGGGCAACCGGTGTTCCACACCTGAGGTCAATTCCTCGTTGGTCAGATCTGACCACAAGCTAATCACCCTAGAAATCCACATCCCACCCCCACCCCCCATTAGGGAAACCACCGTAAAAAATTTCTCCAAAGCCAACTTCACGCTTCTTAAGACAGAAGTGGCAAACTTCACGACACCCATGCAGACGGACAATAGAGGTACGACTGTTGAATCCTACACAAATGCACTTTATAAGCACTTACATGAGTGCATGGATCATTCTATCCCTACCAGAACCAAGATACTATCCTCCAAAAAAAGGAAGCCAGTCTAGTGGTCTCCTGCCATAAACAAACTCTACAACAGAAGAAAGAAACTGTTGCAAAAAAGAGTAAAATCCCATGATTGGAGGAACTCCCTGATCAGCCTCAGTAAGAAGCCGAGATCCCTCATAAAATCCTCCAAAGCTAGTTATGAAAACAAAATTGCCACTGATTCTAAAGACAACCACAAAGCATTCTATAGCTATGTCAAGAATCTCAATGATATAACACTCAGATCTGCTCTGAGTTACAGCACAATGGCACTAAATATACGGAACCAACTGATATTGCCAACATCCTGGCAGATAGGTTCAGTGCTAACTTTACCCCTCTCTCACCCCCTAAAGGGCCCATCTCTATAACGGAAGAATGCAGATTTCCTGTAATCATGGCTGCACATGTAAAAACCACACTCTCCAAGGCCAAGAACACAGCATCCACAGGACCTGACAACATCCCAGGCTGCATTCTACATGAACTATAGAATGAACTGGCACACCACCTAAGCACCATGTTCAATCATAGCCTCACCTCAGGCTTTGCGCTCACTGACTGGCGCACAGCGACAGTTATCTCACTCCACAAAGGGGGAGCCACCACGGACCCCAGGAACTACCGCCCCATTAGCCTAATGAGCCTTGTCTGCAAGGCCATGGAATGTATCATCATGGAACATATAAACAAAGACATTGGTAATCTCCAAACTCTGGACCCCACCCAGTTCAGGTCTGTAAAAGGCAGATCATGTCTCCTAAACCTGATAGACTTCTTTGAAGCAGTCACCAATCCTGTAGACGAGGGTAAGGCAGTTCACACAGCCTATCTAGATCTCGCCAAGGCTTTTGACATCATCCCCCACTCTGGAATTATAGATAAACTCACTAAACTAGGCATAAATCCCTATGTCACAAGTTGGTTTTCCAACTGGCTGACTGACAGAACCCACACTGTGAAAGTAGCAGACTCCAAATCCGACTTTAGACCAGTGACAAGTGGAGTACCACAGGGTTCACTCCTGGGTCCTCTCCTGTTTGGTATCTACTTTTCTAAAGTACAGGTTAACACAGAACGTCTTTGGCTAATGAAGTTCGCAGATGACTGCAAACTAGGAGCCATAATCGAAACTCCTAACAATGTGGACATCCTACAAAAGGGCCTCACTGAGACAGATGCCTGGTGTCAAAGCCATGGCCTCAAGCTTAATGCCAAAAAGTGCATTGTCGCGCCCTTTGGTAAAAACTCTGTACCCATGAGCTACCACATAGGTGGTAGCCTACTTAACACTGAAAGTGTGATAAGAGACCTTGGGACACAGGTGGACAGTAGTCTCTCCTTTGATAATCACATCGCCACAGTACTCAGGAAATCCTTCTACGTGGTACACCTCATCACAAAAGGTTTCTCATCCAGGAAAAAAGAGGTGATTGTTCCCCTCTACTCGGCTCTCATTAGACCCATTATAGAGTACAACGGCCCTTTTGGAATGTACCTCACATTTGCAACAGCTGGAAAGGCCACAGAATTACCTCACAAAGAGGATTATGGGACTCAAACAGATGCCCTACGCTGACCATCTCAAAAAACGTCAGCTTTACTTCATAGCATATCACCTACTCTGAGGTAATCTCTGCCTAACATACAAAGCTATGTCAAACCCAGAGCTGCTGGACATGCTACACCTAAAGAAATCCCAATCCCTCCGAGACACACGCACTAGGGACCTAAACCTTGTCACCACAATAAACAGAATATGCTGGAGGGATAGATTCCTGTCCCAGAGACTTCCCTTACTCTGGAATAAGCTACTTATCTATGTCAAGCAGAATTCCTCAGCACTCTTCAAGAAAAATCTTGATGAGTGGATGGGAAATAGGAAATTCACCCCGAGGATCACTTCTGTGGCTCTGCTCGACAGGGGCACAGGAAAATAACTTTCTTGGGTGGAGAAAGCCAGGGAACCTTGTTGGCTAGGCTTACATAGGCCCTTGGGCTGATAGCCTAGTACCTAGCTATGAACCGATGAACCTATGAACCTATTGCAGAAGTAAAGTCTGTGCAGTGTGTCCTGTACAGTAGTGTTAAAAGAAATAAAGGATGAAGTTTCATACTTTAACTTCAGTGTAAGCACTTCAAGTTTCTGATGATGTCCCCGAATTATAGTTAGTTATCCTGAATTATATTTTTATGTGTGCATGTTAGAATTACTTTACTTCATGAGGTGTGTTACAGTAATGTCATGTCAAATGTTAGCAATGTACTTCATATTGTAACATCCATTCATTTTATGTAATTAGGGACTGTATTGCAATGCTGTCCTCTTAAAACAAGGGTAAAACATAAGGTTTAATCCTGACAGGGACTGCAGAGGATGGCACTGAACTACCAATGCCAGCTTGCCCATCCCGGGGGGGGGGGGGGCAACTTTGTTCTCTCCAGTGGAAGAACCTGCAGGAATGCAGGCATATCACCAGCAGCAAATCAAAATTGGTGTGGTCACATGCTGCAAGTGGTGTACTGTTTGGCTGGGAGGCTGACACGGGGGTGGTGATAGGCAGTCTGCAAACTAGCTCATTCCTAGTACCCAGTTGTCATCTCCACCAAGGAATGAATGAGCCAGAGGGTTCTTGCCCTGCCTGTGGAATGAATGGGTCAATTAGGTGCAGGAATGGGAGTCATTAGGCCAGATCTGTGGAGGAACAAAAAAAAGAGGGGGGTTACTCTTGATATAGTCCATTCAGATAATCATGATCTTTTTTGAAGCATAATTTGCAAGAATGTTAAGAATATTTATTAACAAACACTGCTTTGCTGTTGATGTGAAGAAGTGGGGATGTTTGCTAACTCTACTTGCAGACACTGCTGGGCCAGGCATAAAATGGAGGAAAGAATGGTTATACCATTATAAGCACATACATCAGATTATGCTTACACTGTAATTTACTTCTGGTACACATCTTAGCCAGCTCATTCATACAGCAGGCAACTTTATATTGCTAAAATGGTGAAATGCTACTGTATACACAACATGCTACACAGGACACATAGGTCATACTGTGACCCTCAGCTCTACATTGAAAATAATAATAACAAATTAAAAAGAAGAGAACAGCACATTTTTTAGGGCTCATCACATTTTGGTTTAAAAAAATGTGCATTCAAATTTTTGATCAACTATCTGCACGCTGCAATTTGCTGGAAACTGATCTGCAAAGCTGAAATTCAAGAAATAAGGAGTGGGATTCTAGATGCAGATCCTTAACGGGAATAACAACAGCCATACAGAATATTATATTCATAAAGCAGCAGAAAGTAGTCTAAGAACTAAGCCAACATGAGAATAGAGAACGGAGAAAAGGCAGTTTGTCAATAGCGATGACTACAATTAGGGGCAGAGAGCAAAGGCAAGAGAAGGCTGGAATTTACTGGAGAAAACTGGCAAAGGAACCAAGGTATTGGGAGCAAATAATTAGAGAGGGAAAGTAACAGACTGGGAAGAAGTCAAGAAGACACTTGGACTGAAGTCTGAGACTGCCTTCCCTATCGAGGATTGATATCAGAGTACAGATAAAAGGAAAGGGATAGGGGATAGACGATTCTAGAACAGAAGCTACTGTTAAAAAGGTATAATTAGTACAGCATATAAAATATTGCATAACTATAAGAATCAATCAGAGGAGGTTAGAAAAGATTATGAAGAAAAATTGGATAAGAAATTTGCAAGGGAACAATGGAGGGCATATATATATGGCTCCCAAGTATGCAATAAAGTAGAGAAGATTTAGGAGTTTTGGTTAGAATTGCTTGAATAGATACTTTTATACCCGAAGCAGACTGCAAATAAATTTTTCTCAGGTAGATGGCAAATTTTAGAGTAAGATGGGGAAGAAAGACATAAATGGAAACATATGTTTTGAGACTATAATGATTTGGCAAACTAAGATTCCCCACAGAGTACTCTGTCAGAAATATTGGGTGAACAAATCAGTTTATCTAAGGAAATGATTCTTTGAGCTGGGACATAGGATTTGAAATGCCTTATTAAGTTTAATTCTGGTGGCTGCCCAAAAAGCAATTACTAGAAAATGGAAATCAAAGTTTGAACCAATTGTATTTGGTGTACTGAATATTGTGAGAGAGATAAAACAACTGGAAGTAGGATCTTTAGAAAAGGGTAGGAGCAAATTATATAGAAATAAATGGAAAATGTGGGAACAATGCATGTCAAACAATGTTCTGGAGGAGGAGTGAGGTTTAAGGGAAGGCAGGAATTGAGCAATTTATGTAATGTTGGACTGAGGATAGTTACAGAAAACAACATGCGATGTATAATGTATGTAACTGGGAACATGTTAATATGGTTTGTTTTCTTTTACATAAATGTGTATCTGCTTATGTCAACTTATAATTCAATAAAGGTGTTAAAAAAAGAGTCATTTGCAAAGTTATCCACCACTGGTAATATTTATGAAGAGCTGTCAAAACTAGTGAACAAAGACATATATTCTTGCCATGATGCCAGTTTGCTGATTTTACTTAAGACCATTCCTGCTCATGCTTCAAGTCGTTTAAGGATCAGGAAATAACCATGACCTGAGCAGAATGAGTTCTTTGTCACCTGAAATGATGATCTGTGCCATCTTAGCTGGCATACAGTGACCTGGGTTCAGTTAGTAGCTTGAGTACTTGTTGAAGCTGGCAGGAGGAAGAGAGGAATAACAAGGATTATCCTAATGTTTTTTCTTTAGTTGGAAGGGTGATGATGCATGCTCCAGAAATTCTCTCCATATTAGAATCCCTGGTGTAGACAGTGGGTTGCAATGAAGTGCTTGTCTCTGAGAGAGACAGGGCTACTTGGTCATATCACCTGTGAAGGCAAGGCATGGATGTACATCACAAATGCCATTGCAGGCCAACCTTTTTAAACCAATGAATATACACAGGGGAAGAGCTGGGGCTTAAAAAAAAATATTCTGCCTTGCAGATGATGGCATCACTTACAGTATGCTATGCCTTCAGCCCCAGGGAACAAATGGGCCAGAGAGATCTTACTCAGGAGAAATGAACAGGGTCAGTAGTGTGAATGTGGGGCTATGATCACAACACACACACACACACACACACACACACACACACACACACACACACACACACACACACACACACAAAGAAATAAAAGCAATGATTAGTCCTGGGAGCAAACTAAATTAAGGGGCTGCATGAAAGGTCACGCTTATGCTCCAGATGACATCAGGATTTGGTACATATGGATTAAATGAGCCTGTAGTATGAATAGCAGTATATGACAGTCTGCCAAGTCCAGTTTCTTTAACAGTGTTTGCTTGTTAGCTACAGTGAACCGTTAATGAAAAAGAAAAAGTAAACAGTGGTCTGTCCTTGTGGTCACAGCAACTTTGTATTTGTGACTCTGTATATATATTGCATTCATAACCCTGAAATATAGAAAAAAACATTATGTACTCTCCCTGTCCCCCAAAAGTGAAAAATGATTTATATGTGGATTTTGCAACCAGCAGCAGTGAAGGAACGTTTCACAGCATTGTCACCTGCTCTAATCTGGCCTTAAGCTTCCACACTAGAATGAGCCTTAATGTTTCTGCAGCAAAGGATAACCTAAGGAAGTCTTCAGCATTTAGGTATGGCAAATTTTCTAAATACAAGACAGGCTACATGTTTATTATTAGGCTTGCATCTTGTACCTCTATTTTTATTGGTTTGGACCAGGTTTGTGCTGTCCTTTTTGACATACTTTGCAATGCCCTTGGCCCATGTCACACAGTTTACTGCTAAGAGGGAAAACTTATTTAAAGTTGTTTCGGTAGTGTGTGAGTGTGTGGGCATCATTATAGAGCATAGTCACATTTCCTTTCTGTTATGACACAGATTACTGGAGCTGTCCAAAACAATACATTTTCACCTAATAATTGAAGGAAAAATGCATGTGTGTTGCTGTCAGAGAAACTAGTGACCAGGATTTAAGGATAAAACCTCTGATAAGTGCTATTCTAAAAAATAAATAAATAAATACAAACAGCAAACTATTATTGCATCATTAATCATGCCAATGATCTCTTCCTGTAACTGTTGACTATTATATCTGGTAAATGAGTTCTAAAAGTTAGTGTGCTTACTAAATAAAGTTAGTATTATGGTTTGTTAAACGTATTTATGCAGTGCTGGATCCCTACTGGTGATTGTAACCAAGGGGCAAAGATAAAATTGGGGACATGAGGAAAAGGAAAACTGTATATACTATAATGACTGAGGTAAGAAGTCATTTGTTTCTTCTGCAGAATAACCAAAGTGCATATTTATTGCCCCTGGACTGTATTTCATTAACAAAATTCAGCAATTTACAGAGACATTACAGCAAAAGACGTCATGCCAAGAATGATCAAATAAATTAAAAAAAAGGAATTATGAAGTAAAGAGTAAATTATGGAAATAGTAGTTAATGCTATGCATTACTTAAATGAAATTACTGCAAATTATTTTATACATATGAATTTTCTATACTGTCATTTGTATTTGTTTCACTTATGTATTCACACATTTCAAAAGCCTGCTTTCATTTTAACCTTCAAGATTTACTTACTGTTTTAGATAACTGTTGTTTTGGTTTATACAACCCTGGGCTGGGTCTGAAAATATTCCAAAGCGATCAATACCCTATTCCACTAGAAAGATAGATAGATAGATAGATAGATAGATAGATAGATAGATAGATAGATAGATAGATAGATAGACAGCAGTAACAATCACAACTAATGCAATTTTTGAAAATTCTATTAAAATGCTTCTCTGGAGTGGCTGAAGTCTTATTCTGAATTATTTAAATTCTGCTGTTAGGCAAGAAACTTTCACTGATGGAGTCTGTGCTATGTTGGTTGTTGTCACTTTTTTCATTCATAGCTCTAATTATAAACATAGGTTTTCAGAAATAAATTTAGAAGAGGTTTAATTGAAACCAGACACTGTTGTCAGCTACTGTAAAAGCCTTAATGATGTACATCCCTTTCACTAATGTCAGGCTTGCATAAATTTGATCAGCTTTCTCTTGCTTTGGATGAGGCCACAGATCTGCCCAGTGTTCCTCAGATGCTCTTTTTTGTATATTTCAATAACATTTTCTCCATAGGAGTGGAGATCTTGATATTTTTTCTATTATTAAACTAAGTCAGGGTTATATGCAATTTTATTGCAATAAAAAATTGCTGCACAGAATACATCTTGGCCTTATTAGAATTATAGTGCATGGGTGGCACTCCTGCTGTGAATGGTGTATATTCTGGTAGACTTGGCTAATCAAAATGTGTACACAAACAGACCTAAAAACATAAAAATGCAGCAAATAGCTGTGGAACACCAGGCAGTTGAGTAAAATCCATTTATTAGCGCTTTCGTCCAAAAATCTTGAACTTTCTCAGATACAAACTTCCACAGGAAGGCAACTTTTTAAAATACTATAATCAATTAACATCAACCAATCATTTCCTTTGTCACTACCCCCAATAATAATGTAAATAACATGAATTAAAACATAATATCATGAAAAATGCAAGCATGAAAAATATAAGAAGATATGAACGAATGTAATTCTCCTTCCAAACCTAAACCAATAACAGTATCAAATTCTATATTAAATATTCACAAATTACACTGCTTGTGAAACAGTTAAAAATGAATGAATAAAACTATCTGTCCAATGCCCTTATTTTAAGTAGACAAGCTATGGAACACATATCATTTAGGCCGGGCCTTTTAAAGGCATCCAGCCTCAGCTCTTTTTTCTCCAAATACAATTCGACGACAGGTTCCCCCCCCCCCGATGCCCAACCAACACTTTGTCTATAGCCTTATATACAAAAAAATGCGCTCTGTTTTCACAAATAAGCTGCGCTAGGGCATGATTTTCTTGTCTCTTTTTAATAGCATATTCATGTTGATAAATTCTATCTCGCAATCTACAATCTGTTTTACCCACATAGAATGCGCTGCAACATTGGCAGATGGCCAGATAGACTACCCCTTTACTGCTGAAGTCAAACTTGCATCTAATTTGATATTTCTTACCTTGCACTAAAAAAGATTTACCCACTGAAATCTTAGAACAAAGGGGACATCTACCACATTTATTCATACTTGGATTCTTATTTTCAGGAAAGAGTTTTTCCAAATTCTCTAAAATAGATTTAAAATTAGTTCCCCTTCTGTACACCATAGTGAAAGAATTACCTATTTTTTCTTTGATGTATCTCTCTTCCATTAATATATTCCAGTTTTTCAGTAATATACCATGTATATACTTATAGTCAGTGCTAAACTGTGTAATGAATTGGGGTGTACTCAAGACATCTTGGGTGTCGCTCTGTTCGCCCACTAAACTCCCGGGAGGGCTAGATCCAGGTTCCTCCATCACCAATATATTCCCTAAAATAGGGCAAAAATGGCCCATAGATATTTTTAATACTACCTCCCCTTTTAAATTTTCTAATAATTCAAGGGGGTAGCCTCTCCTTTCAAACACAGAACACATTAATATACATTCACTCTCAAATTGGTCATCCAATGTGCTCATTTGTGCAGCCCTGACGAGTTGACACTTAATGACCACTCTTTTCTGATGTGCAGGATGTGCACTAGAGTAATGTAAATAACTATTAGAGTAGGTATTTTTGCTATGGATCCTAGATATATATCTCCCCATATTTTCATCTTTCTCTAAATATACATCTAGGAACGCTATACCTGTGGTACTAAACTCACTAGTAAATTCGAGGAATTCAGTTGTTCCATTAATATATTCCTCAAAAACCCTAAAGGTGTTTTCTTCCCCTTTCCACAACACTGTACCGTGCATACACAATAATATTGTGTGAAAAATTAGTGTTGAAAACAAATTTGTGTTCCCAAGCAGCCATAAATAAGTTTGTAAAAACTGCTCCACAGGGAGATCCCATTGCTACCCCTGATTTTTGCAAATAAAATTCATTTTCAAAAGAAAAATAGTTGTTCTTAAAAATATTTTGAACAATTTTTCATATAGGTATTCTTTTTTGATGTACAAAATCTAATATCCACTGTAAACCTATATCCTGTGGAATTACAGTGTAAAGATCCTTTACATCTATTTGTAGCAAAATTTCAAGTGGTGTCAAATGCAAGTTCATTCACTGTTACAAGAAAACTCCAAGAGTCCTTATAAATTTGCTTCTCAGAAGTAACAATACTTTTTAATTTACTATCTAGAAATTTAGCGCAATCACTGGTGATAGAACGTCTCCCATCTATAATCAGTCTCATCGGGGGGGTTTGAAATGTTCTTATGCAATTTCAGCACCCAAACAAACAAGGTACAACAGGAGAAACCATATTCAAATAATTAAACATTTGTACCGAAATACATTGGTCAATCAGCATATCCCTAATCTGCCCATAAATTCTCCTGTATGCCCCATTTAATTGGTTCCTAGACATCTTTTCATAAGCAGTATTGTCCAACAATTTAAGCATTTGGCTTTTATAATCCATTAGTTCCATAACCATAATCCCACCCACCCTTATCAGGTTTCATAAACCTTATTTTTTGTGCTTTCAAAAACTCAAGTAATGCACACTCATCCTTATTTAAATTCACCAGCCTACTGCTTGTTTTTAAGTTCATTAAATTCCTTAAATCTAGTTTGCACATTCTTTCAAACAGTAATATACATGATTGTAAAGGTGGATTATATATACTAGCAATCCTACATGGTTCATCCACAACAGAATGTCTTTCAAACAGTGGCGAAAAATTAAGTTTGCGCGTAAACATTTTTAAATCCAATAGTGTGCTAGGTAAGTCTGACCTTCTACTGGGCACAAAAGTCATACCTTTAGATAAAAGGTCTGCAATTCCTGTATTCAATGTAGTTTCTGAAAAATTATAAATCTTAAAGTCCCCCAAAGTATTCAAGACTATATTCAATCGGATTTGTTCAGTTAATGGTGAAAAAGTTTCGAAGATGCTAACTAATTCGGGAATTAAAGACCCATCATATTCTAATCCTGCTGATGCCATTAACTGTTCAGATATAATTGAATCCACCACAAAATCAATTGCCATTATTGAGTTCATAGTTCTCCCATGTACTGGTTCTTCCGTTACTCTCATGGGATGTGATTGTGAAAGGGCTTGCTCATTCACATCGAGCCCCATTGGTTCCTGTCTGAAGATGGATGAAAAAACTGTGGGTGGGTTTGATTAGGTTGTTGATAACTGGTTCTTTTGCCCTTCAATCTTAGTTCAAAATTATTATTGCTTTATTGCTCCTATCATTATTATTATTATAGTTATTACTGTTAAAGTTAGTTTGTTGGACCGGATTGGTGTCACTATTTGTTGTAGAAACATTATCACTCCCGTTATTTGATGATAAGTTTTGTTCCTTGTAGGTAAAAGATCTCCCCTTACGCTAAGTCTGAGAAGTTGGAGACGTAGGATAAGCTTGTCCCTTAACATATTCGGTGTTATCTCTTTGTAGTTTCTTACACTTATTCGCCCTTAATTGTTGTATATGCTGTTTCACACTAGTAAAAATCCTGGTGTAATCATGTTTAAAGCGGTCAAAGTCAATATGGCTCTTTATTGATTCATCTAGCTCGGACAAATCTTGGTTTATTTCACCAGGAAGCTTTGCATTTTGAAGAACTTCAACTGGATGCAGCAATGACCAATGATCAAATTGATAAACTTAGTTTGGGTAAGTATGTTACATCACCAACAGTTCTGTGCTTTCCCTGAGGACCTGGATGCAGAATATGGAGATGTTTATGGTACTGAGATGAAAGGCTTAGCTAATAGAATAACTGGATTTTTTGCCATAAATTAAAGAATTTATATTCTGTTTGACTGCTGGATGTCACTTTCCTAAGTAGCATTAATGAGTATCTCAATGAATTAAACTTAAATTTACAGAGTCCTCATTTCATAATAGAACATTACAGATCCATGCAGGCATTTGTTGAAAAAACGAATCTGCATCAGTCAACCTTAGCCCATAGTAATGTAAAATATATTCATAAATCGCAGCAAATAGCATCAGATCACTATGCTTCACTGAATGCAAGGACACACAGACAAGGAATCTCTTCAGTTTTATATTTTGCTCTATAAATTACATAAGGAATATGAAGACAGGTTTGCAAACTTCATGCCTATAAGAATCTTTGCTTTAGTTTGCTGTGAATCTGTTATGAATCTATTTCGTGAAAATCCTGAATCCATTTCAAAAATAGCTGTAGAATACCCCATCTATTGCATACCCCATGCCAATCCTAATTAACCACACTATTACTGAACAATATGTGCCTACCACATGAAAAATATATCATTCCACTGCATAAAAGAGGCCCCTCTAAAGACATATCTAATTACAGACCTATAGCCATACTCTCACCCTTAGCAAAAATCCTAGAAAAGTGTGTCCACAAACAAATAATTTACTACTTCCAAAAAACAACCTCCTATCTATTACACAACATGGTTTTAGACCAAAACACAGTATTAGTACAGTCCTCATTAGCTTTACCAACTCTATAAATGACCTTAAAAATAGCAACCAACTTGTCTCTGATACATTTCTTGACATGTCAAAAGCTTTTGACACCGTATCACCTCAAATCCTCCTAAACAAACTTGTCAATTACAACCTTTGCCCTGAGGCCCTAAAGTGGTTTCATAGCTACCTCTCATATAGGCAGCAAGCCACCTTATGGGATAATAAACTCTCCCCTCACCGCCCCATCTCTGTAGGAGTATCCCAAGGATCAATTCTAGGACTGCTACTCTTTACAATCTTTACCAATGACCTTACTACAGCTGCTAGTCCTGCCAAAATAATTCAATATGCAGATGACTCCTCACTTATCTACTCTGCACCAACAATAGAGACACTTCAAGAAAAGACCCAGACTGCCCTTACCAACATTGAAAAATATCTAGCAGCCCGTCAACTTATACTAAATCCCAATAAAACTAAGCTTATGGTCTTTTCGGATCCTTCCTCACTTGCCAATAGCCAACCCCTCTCTATTTTCTCCTCCAATGGTACTAAAATAGAACCTGTTGAACACACTAAACTTCTTGGGGTTACCATAGATAATGCATTGAAATTTGACAAACATATAGCACAGACTATTAAAAAAGTCTATATTAAACTAGGTACAGAGCAAAACCCTATCTTTCAGACCATGCTAGACTGACCATGGCAAGAACCCACTTGCTCTCCTCACTTCTCTATTGTTCTCAAATATTCACAAACCTCCGTAAAAGAGAAATAAACAACCTTGAATCCTGCTATAACAAGATTGCCAAATTTGCAACTAACCTACCCCAAAAAACACATCATTATACTGCCCTCAAACAATTAAATTGGTTAGGACTCCCAAACTTACTCATGCTAAAGCAATTATTAATAGCCCACACAGTGATGCATAAACCTGATCACCACCCAGCCCTAAATAACCTTGTCCAACCCTTAAGTCTCTTAGGTCAGCTGACAAAGTCCTGCTTAAAGTAAATAAATCTCATATCTCTCATGGTGACTCCTTATACTGCCACAAAATTGCAAATGTCTGGAACTCTCTCCCTCAACAACTTCTCTCTGTTGGTCATATAAAACATTTTAAGTGAGAACTAAGACAATACTTCATATCCCACTGGCTATGTCCATGCTCTGCTCCAGACTAACCTATACCCCCACCCCTTTTTCCTCTACTTCTCTGGTCGCAGCTCTCAAAACATATGAGGATGGCACTCGTTCACACAATTTAACAACAAAAAAGAAAAAAATTGTAAATTGTTAAATGTTTATATTGTATCAATGTTTTTACTGTTTTGTAATTTCATTTTATCCTATTTGCTATGTTTTATGCTATTCACTATGATTTTACTGTCTTATTTGCAATACCTGCATCTCTTGTAACCTGAAACCTTGTTTATGCGTCTATATACATTGTATAACTATGTTCACTGGAGCTTTTCTCCCCAGAACTCCACTGAAAAAGGACTTTTTGTCCAGTGGACACTACCCGGTAAACAAATGTAAATAAATAAATATATATTTTGAACTGGAGATTACTGAACTTTAAGAGAATGTAGAAATAAAGTAGTAACATAAAATTCTTAAGATATTTGACTTTTGAAAATATGTTGTAGCTCAAGTTACAAAATAGACTGATTACAGAAAGTTTTTTCTAATCACTTAAAAACCTGTATAATCATTTCCCAGTAAATTTGAAACCTTAATGGGCAGTATAGGAACCCAGATTTTTTCAATAGTTATGGAAAATAATAAAGCATTTATAGCAGTAATTTAGAATTTTTGCTTTACTTTGCAGACCCAGACATCAGTGATTATGAAGACATAGAAATATTTGGCTGATTTGGGTTAAGGCTATGCGCTATGGTTCCTGTGGTACCACAGCCCATATTTGCTTATTGTGTGACCTTAAGAAAGTCACTTAACCAGATAGTGCTTACAGTCAACTAAGAATTTGAGCTGGGCTCCTCAATAGTCCAATGGACTACAAGCCTAATAATTATCTATGAACCTAATCAATGAGTTGCAAACCAAACTTTCACAGTAGTTATGGAAAAAATAAAAGAAGTAGTAGTACTGAGTAAAAATGTTTGCTTTATTTTCATAGCAAACTCAGATTTCTCTACAACTGTGACATAAAATGATTACATCATGAATAGCAGTGATTCAGAAAGTTCACTTTACTTTCATTGTAGATAAAGATCTCCCAATAGTTATCAGCAAAATTAATAAGAGACATGATGGAGCGCTCAGACTGTGTCCCAGACTGGTATGAGCCTAGTATTTTGGAACATTCTACTTTCTCCGAGGATGATGCTGCATTACGACCAGAAGATAACTGACATTGACAATTGGCTTCATTTTTTGGTGTCATTCCAACACGGTACAATATTTTCCAGCTTGAAAGGATATGGTTGACAGACTGCACTCTTTCAATGGTCTGAACCTGCCCCCTTTCAGTTTTCAAATATTGGCTAAAATGTTGACCCCCCCCCCCCCGGTAGTGCCTTTTTAGGCAATGTCATCAATGCAACATGACAAACCTTTCAATATAGTGCAACAACCAGGACAATGTAAAGGTATTACTGCTCAATGCCAGGAGTCTAAATAGAAAAAAATCCACTCCCTCCAAGCCCTACTTTGCTTTTAGAATGTAGGTGTCTGTGTGGTTATGTAGACATGTTATAAAGCTGTGGAGAACACCCCAGGAATGCAAGGCTGCAGTGCCTTCCACACATTTAGACCACCTACCGCATGGGAAGGGGAAAAGGTGGAGGTGTCTCACTATTCATCAAAAATGGTCACACCTCAAAATTGGTCAAGCAGTATGACGCACTTGAACTACTCCATGTCCAACTCACCATAAACAAAGTCCCATATCAAGCTACAGGTATCTCCCATGACCTAGAACACCCATACCACAAACCTAAATGTACTGTAATTGCTCTACATTGAATCCAGCACTACAGTCATGGGTAGCTTCAACTACTTCACCATAAACAGGGAAGCTTACATAAACATTTAATGCACAGGTCCAGAGATTTCTGGACATTGTCAGCACAAATGCTGTGGACCAGCTAGTCTACACATCCACTACGGGTACCAGTTTCCTTGGACTGTGCTTACCCAAATGTTACCTCTTCGCTTGTCAGGTCAGATCATAAAGCTGCCTACATTGAAATCATGCTACAACCTGTCACCACATCCAACTCTAGTACATTTAGAAATTATTCCAAAGCAAAGCACCTACTACTGAGTAACACTCTGGCAAAATGTCAAGCTTCCTAAACAGCATGAACACTGCTGCCTGTGCAGGATTGTTCAAAGAAACACTATACTACCATGTAAACAACTGCATTGAGGCAGCTGTACCCACCCAAAATAAGCATAGGACTAACTCAAAGAATAAACTACCCTAGTAGAATCCTAATATCAACAAGCTATATAACAAAAGAAAGAAAACCATGTCCTAAACTAGGAAGAGAAATGCCCAGCAAGGCAAAAAAAAAAAAAACCCAAACCGTCTGCAAACTAAATAAGCAACTCAGGAGTCTTATCAAATCCACCAAAGCCAAATTTGAGATAAAGATAGCCTTGGTTATGTTCCCCACTTCAAAGGTAACACACAACAGAGTGCTGAACTAATTGCAAACAGAACCACCTATATGGAGCTGTAGGATATAGCAAACCAGCTCCAATCTCACACTGCTGCCCCCCTGAAACCTCCCAAGAGATAGCTTTTACCATAACTCCCCCAGCTATCACTAGAAAACAGGTCCTCAATTTTCTCTCCAAAGCAAAAAAAAAAAAGAAGAAAATACTGCATCTATGGGGCATGACAATATCTCTTCTGAATAGCATGAAACATGACCTATCTGGTTCTTAAGGTTAATTGTTTAGCTTTAGCCTCCAAAGAGGCTTTGTGCCTAATGAATGGATGAATGCAACAGTTATCCCCTGGCACAAGGGTGGGCCACCTACTGACCCAGGTAATTACAAATCTATAAATCTAACTAGTTTCTTATGTAAGACCATGGAAAGTATTATAATGGATATTCTAAATAAAGACATAGGCAATCTTCAGACATTGTATACAGTTTGGATTTGTCAAGGGCAAATCATGCCTGCTCAACCTGGTGGAATTCTTCAAAAAGCTATGGACATGGGCAAAATGGTACATACTGCCTGTCTTGACCTGGCTAAAATATTTGACACTATTCCTCATTCAGGTATTGTTGACAGACTCAAGAAACTAGTAGTAAACCTCATTGCCACCCATTGGGTTCCAAACTGGCTCACAGATAGTATACAGGAATTCAGGACAAAAAGGCCAGTCAGCAGCAGAGTCTCTCAGGACTTGATGCTGGGGCTGCTCCTTTTTGGTATCTACTTTTTGAAAGTCAAGGGTAACATTACAGGCCTCTGGTTGACCAGGTCTGTGGATGACTGCAAGTTTGGCATGATTACAGAGTCCCCATACACAGGCATATCTTCCAAGAGGGTTTGTTGCAAACTAATAATTGGTGCCAGAGCCACAGTCTAAACCTGAATGCCAAAAAATGCATAATAGTATCCTTTGAAAAGTTGAACTTCCCTGAGAATTACCACATAGACAATACATCTTTAAGAGTAGACCCAGTGATTACAGACTTTGGAATATATGTAATCAGTAACCTAGCCTTTGACCACCATGTGTTGATTGTTGTATGGAAATCATTCTATATTGCACAACTCATTAGAAAGGGTATAGCATCCCGGTCCAAAGATGTCATTATCCAGCTGTACTCAGCTTTCATTAGACCAATCATAGAGTGCAGTGCTACATTTGATATGTACCTTACCAGGCATAAGCAACAACAGGAACACCCAAAGAGGTTCTTTACAAAAATAATACATGGATAAACCACACTGAAAATGAAGACAATCTCAAAGTCTTAACTTTGTACTCAATCTCCTACAGACAACTGAGAGGTGATCTGTGCCTAGCTTACATGGGATAATCTGATCTAGTAATCAGGGCCGGCCTTTGGTCAACTGGTGCCCTAGGCAAAAGGGCTCCACAGTGCCCCACAACACCTCCCGGGGCCCCTCGTCTTTGTCTACCTACACCATTCAAATTACTTCTTTTTTCATTTTTCTCATAGTTTGTCTTACTCTTCAGTTTTTCTTACATTCATTCATTCATTCATTCATTCAACCAATTTTAAAGAAACCATTTCTTTACTACAAAAAATAAATAAATACTGGAAAGGTGCCCCTGCTGGAGTGGCGCCCTAGGTGGACGCTTAGTTGGCCTATGCCTAAGACTGCCTATGCCAGTAATGAGAGACTTGTTGCACACTAACAAGTCTAACAGCATTAGAAATACTTGATCCCAGGTCTTAAACCTTGTTTGTAATATAACCAAAACATGTTGGAGGGACAGATAGGTGTCTTGGAGATTACCCCTGCTTTAGAACAGGCTTCCCATCTATGTGAAGCAGAGTTTGTCTGTCATCCTATTCAAATGTAACCTGGTCCAATGGACAGGAAATTGAACATTTATCACTGGACTCACACTTATCCCCCTATTGGACAGAGGGAGCTTGTAAAAGCTATATTCTCATAAGTAATTTATCCTGTCAGTAATACATGGGAATGCTTGGCTAGGCTTAAAAAGGCCTAGTGATCACCTGTGAGCCCATGAACCTAAATGATTTCATTTGGTGAGTCTAAATTCTTGATTTACTTTTACTTTACATAATGTTTTTCTTCAACTATTGACTTGAAAGATTTGTGTAGTAGTACTTTATGCATCTGGTAGTAAATAATTAAGAACAATCAATATTCTCAAAAGATGTGACAGCATCCAGCTTTACGATATCTTCCTAATATCAGCCTTCAAACAGAAAATGTTGGTGACTATTGACCTCAATCATCTTGTGTACATTTCAAGATGTACCCATATCTTAGCCATGGTTTTATTCACTTTCTCCAGCCTGACTTTGTTATTCATATCAGATATTTGCTTTGCACAATTCTGCATTTGACTTAATAATTGCACTTGATAAGAGACTATATGGAGTAGTTCAGAATCCTAATTGCCAAATGGATGAAAGCACACATTTTTGACATATTGTTCCAGCAATCTGCCTCTCCTATCAAAATAGGTTCATAGGTGTTTACTAGGCTAACGACCATAAAGAGCCTTTTTAGGCCTAGCCATGCATCCCAAATCTCTGACAAATTCTGATACCCTTGATAAGTGTAAGAAGGGGCCTGGGAGATGAACCATTTACAGGTTGCCTGTGTCCATTAGAGACACAGGTGCCAAACCAGGGATGAATTTCTGGTTTTCCATCCAGTTGTCCAAGTTGCACATGAATTGGGTTAGGGAGGAACTCTGCTTCACATGGATGGGGAGCCTGTTCCATAGATGGGGTAGTCTCTGGGATACATACCCAGCTAGTGTAGCCAGGGAATTGATTTTCTTGAGCAGTAGGAAGAGAAAGAGAGATGATTGCTGAATCTTTCTTACAATTGCTGTGTAGATCGGGTTTGTCTTAAGAGGTTCTTTGAAGCTTATTAGTCCTTTTGGATACTGGAGGCTGACTTTCAGGGTTAGCATAATTTACTTTCATGAAATTCTTGGATTGTGGGAACAAAAGAAGTACTGTCTTCTTTGATTTTGGGAATCTCATGATTTCACTCTGTCTTTTTGGGTTTGGGTTACTTCCTAAAAGTAGCCACAGAATCCATTGCTCTCCCTATCAGCATAATAATTAATCAGTCTATCTCAGAAGGCCAGGTCCCCCAGCTCTGGAAGAAGGCCTTTATTATTCCTCTCCATAAAGGTGGCAATAATAATGACATCCCAAACTTTCGCCCTATCGCCATCCTATCCCCTATTTCTAAGCTACTTGAAAAGTGTGTACATCAACAACTCTTACCCTACCTCATCCATAACCAGCTTCTTACCCCCACACAACATGGCTTTAGACCAGGTTATAGTACCTCCACTGCCCTCCTCTCCTTCCTAGAAACAATCAACAAAGCCCGCGACTCTGGCCACTTTGTATCCACTCTTTTCCTCGACATCTCTAAGGCATTTGACACTATTTCCCACAACCTCCTTAACCTATCCCCTTCCTCTACCCAGTGGTTCTCGAGCTATCTCACAAACAGGCAACAAACAGTTAAATGGAAAAAAGCTACCTCACCCTTCCTTAATACATCCACAGACATCCCCCAAGGTTCCATTCTAGGCCCCCTACTATTTAACATATTCATATATGATTTCTTCCAAGCCATTCCTAACTCTAGTCTCATCCAATATGCCGATGATTCTACTATAATTTGTTCCTTCCCTTCCATCACAACTCTTAACAATCTAACACAAGCTGCCTTCTCATCCACTGAACAGTGGATGCCCGACAACCATCTAGCCCTTAATGCAACCAAAACAAAACTTATGTTATTTAATGCATCCAAAACCTTTCCCTAGACAAA